>NC_090655.1:114097044-114383003 GCF_040937935.1 Hyperolius riggenbachi
CTCAGTCACTGTTCATAGGCTACTAGCTCCTGCGTGTGCGTGCACTCACTGTCTGTGTACTGTACACACACTCTATTTCCTTCTGAATAGTTATATACTGTAACTGTACTAGGACACTTACTGACTGTCACTGTTCATAGGCTACTAGCTCCTGCGTGTGCGTGCACTCACTGTCTGTGTACTGTACACACACTCTATTTCCTTCTGAATAGTTATATACTGTAACTGTACTAGGACACTCACTCACTGACACTGTTCATAGGCTACTAGCTCCTGCGTGTGCGTGCACTCACTGTCTGTGTACTGTAGTGTACACACACTCTATTTCCTTCTGAATAGTTATATACTGTAACTGTACTAGGACACTCACTGTCACTTTTCATAGGCTACTAGCTCCTGCGTGTGCGTGCACTCACTGTCTGTGTACTGTACACACACTCTATTTCCTTCTGAATAGTTATATACTGTAACTGTACTAGGACACTCACTGTCACTGTTCATAGGCTACTAGCTCCTGCGTGTGCGTGCACTCACTGTCTGTGTACTGTACACACACTCTATTTCCTTCTGAATAGTTATATACTGTAACTGTACTAGGACACTCACTCACTGACACTGTTCATAGGCTACTAGCTCCTGCGTGTGCGCGCACTCACTGTCTGTGTACTGTAGTGTACACACACTCTATTTCCTTCTGAATAGTTATATACTGTAACTGTACTAGGACACTCACTGTCACTGTTAATAGGCTACTAGCTCCTGCGTGTGCGTGCACTCACTGTCTGTGTACTGTACACGCACTCTATTTCCTTCTGAATAGTTATATACTGTAACTGTACTAGGACACTCACTCACTGACACTGTTCATAGGCTACTAGCTCCTGCGTGTGCGTGCACTCACTGTCTGTGTACTGTACACACACTCTATTTCCTTTTGAATAGTTATATACTGTAACTGTACTAGGACACTCACTGCCACTGTTCATAGGCTACTAGCTCCTGCGTGTGCGTGCACTCACTGTCTGTGTACTGTACACACACTCTATTTTCTTCTGAATAGTTATATACTGTAACTGTACGAGGACACTCACTGTCACTGTTCATAGGCTACTAGCTCCTGCGTGTGCGTGCACTCACTGTCTGTGTACTGTACACACACTCTATTTCCTTCTGAATAGTTATATACTGTAACTGTACTAGGACTCTCACTGTCACTGTTCATAGGCTACTAGCTCCTGCGTGTGCGTGCACTCAGTGTCTGTGTACTGTACACACACTCTATTTCATTCGGAATAGTTATATACTGTAACTGTACTAGGACACTCACTGTCACTGTTCATAGGCTACTAGCTCCTGCGTGTGCGTGCACTCACTGTCTGTGTACTGTACACACACTCTATTTCCTTCTGAATAGTTATATACTGTAACTGTACTAGGACACTCACTCACTGACACTGTTCATAGGCTACTAGCTCCTGCGTGTGCGTGCACTCACTGTCTGTGTACTGTAGTGTACACACACTCTATTTCCTTCTGAATAGTTATATACTGTAACTGTACTAGGACACTCACTGTCACTGTTCATAGGCTACTAGCTCCTGCGTGTGCGTGCACTCACTGTCTGTGTACTGTACACACACTCTATTTCCTTCTGAATAGTTATATACTGTAACTGTACTAGGACACTCACTCACTGACACTGTTCATAGGCTACTAGCTCCTGCGTGTGCGTGCACTCACTGTCTGTGTACTGTACACACACTCTATTTCCTTCTGAATAGTTATATACTGTAACTGTACTAGGACACTCACTGTCACTGTTCATAGGCTACTAGTTCCTGCGTGTGCGTGCACTCACTGTCTGTGTACTGTACACACACTCTATTTCCTTCTGAATAGTTATATACTGTAACTGTACTAGGACACTCACTGTCACTGTTCATAGGCTACTAGCTCCTGCGTGTGCGTGCACTCACTGTCTGTGTACTGTACACACACTCTATTTCCTTCTGAATAGTTATATACTGTAACTGTACTAGGACACTCACTCACTGACACTGTTCATAGGCTACTAGCTCCTGCGTGTGCGTGCACTCACTGTCTGTGTACTGTAGTGTACACACACTCTATTTCCTTCTGAATAGTTATATACTGTAACTGTACTAGGACACTCACTGTCACTGTTCATAGGCTACTAGCTCCTGCGTGTGCGTGCACTCACTGTCTGTGTACTGTACACACACTCTATTTCCTTCTGATTACTGATTGATTATTGTAATTTCTGGTTGTACTTACTGTTACTACTTACTGTACTAGTAGGGACACTCAGTCACTGTTCATAGGCTAGCTCCTGCGTGTGCGTGCACTCACTCACTGTCTGTGTACACACACTCTATTTCCTTGTGATTATTACTACTGATTATTGTAACTTCTAGTTGTACTTACTGACTCTGTTACTACTTACTTACTGTACTAGACACTCACTCAGTCACCTCGCCCACCAACCCACTCCATTAAAGTACCCCACTTTTCACCCGCCCTTTTAAAAAACTTTTGTGTTTACGCCCAAAACATCGAAGATGTCTGGAAGTGGCAGCCAGCGCGGTCTGGGCAAGGGGAAGGGCAGCAAGGGAAGCAGGAGGAGAGGGGGCAGCATTGTGGCAAGCCGCGGGCGCGGCCGCGCCACCATGCACAGTTCCGCAGCAGCAGCAGCAGCGTCAGTGGCTAACATTCCTCCTATAGCCACTGGCCGTGGGCGCCTTGGGCGCCGCCCAGCAGGAGCATCTGCAACTCACGCTGCAGAGACACAGCAGCAGCGTGTAGCACCTGCTCCGATTTTCCTCCAGCCGGGTCGGAAACGTCCCATTGAGGAAAAGGATGCAGACACTGTGGTGCAACTGATGACGGAGGATGAGCAGCCCGCCATCAGCTCTGCATCCGAGGCCTCCACCCTCATCACCACCACCACCACCCCTGTTCGCAGCAGCCGCCCAGCAGGGCCTGGGGAGGAGGCCAGTTCATCGTCAGTCGCCGACCTGTCACTCAGCACTCTTTTGACCCCAGGCATGATGAGTCAATTGTCTGCTGTTGTTGGCGATTTGGAGGAGGAGATGCTGATGGGCACTTTGGGGGATGAGGGATTGGACAGCAAGACTGTGGCGACAGTCAAGCAGCCCATCCATGCATCAGGAGAGGAGTTTGGGGGGTCATCATCCCAGCAGGACATGTTTCAGGAGGGGGAGGATGATGATAACACGGTGACAGACAGAGACTGGGTGCCACCAGCTCCAGGGGATGTCGTCATCAGCAGCTCTGAGGAGGAGGAGGAGGATGCGTTTGTGGGCCTTGCAAGGAGGCGCATCATTGCAAGCATTGGCAGCAGTAGGCAGGTCCCCCAGCCTGCTGGTGTCTCAGGCTCAGCAGCAGCAGCAGCAGCATCTGCCAGTACCACCACCAGCCGCACCCAAGCCCCCCCCCCCTCCCCAACCACCACAGGGAGACAGGCAGCAGCGGTTCCATGCCGTAGGGGGTTGTTTTTGTCACCAATCTGGCGCTTTTTCACCATGCCCACAGTGTACAGCAAGTACGCCACTTGCAACCACTGTCAGCGGAAGTTGAGCAGAGGTGCAGACCCCTTAAAGTTCAGCACCAGCTCGCTCATCAACCACCTTGCTGCGAAACATTTCCACCAGCATGAGGAGTTCCAGAGGCTGAAGGCATCTGGTGCTGGCAGTGGCACCACACCCATCACTGCACAGCCTTCAGCAGCAGCAGCAGCAGCAACAGCAGCCACCCGCCCTCCTGCTCCTCCAGCAGCACCAGCAGGAGTGCGGAAACGCACTGCTCCTCCCCCCTCTGCAACTCCTGCCGCCGACACTGAGGCCTGTTCTGGCAGCCAGTCCTCAGTGGCCTCCTCTGCTGTGTCTGCTGATTCCCGTGCCAGCAAAAGGCCACGCCAGAGCCTTTTGAGCGAGTCCTTCCAGGGGGTGGTTAGGGCTCTGCCTCCCAGCAGCCGTCGCGTGCGGTAGCTGAACGGCTTGCTGGCACGGGCCATGTGCTCCCAACTCCTGCCGTACACGCTCGTGCAGGAGGGGAGCGACATTCGTGCGCTGCTTGCTTGCGCAGCCCCAGACTGGCAGCTCCCCGGCAGACACTTCTTCGCCCGCAAGGCCATTCCTGCACTGCACCGCTTTGTGATGGCCAATGTGGAGCGAGGGCTGGAGCACGCGGTTGGTGAAAGGGTCCACGTCACCATGGACTCCTGGAGCAGCCGCTTCGGGACAGGCCGCTACCTGTCCTTCACTGTCCACTGGGTCAGCTTGGTGGAAGGGGGTGAGGATGGGAGAGCAGCAGCGGGCACAGCAGCAACACAGTGGGTGGTGCCACCCCGCAGGGTCGGGGGAACTGCAGCAGGTTCCTCCGATCCTCTGCCATCCTCTGGCACACCTGGCAAAACCCCCCGTCTCAGCAGCAGCGTGAAGGCCCGCCACTGCCAAGCGCTGCTGCACTTGGTCAGCCTTGGGAAGACCAAGCTGACGGCAACCCATGTGTTGGCCAAACTCCAGGAGCAGGAGAGGATTTGGCTGACCCCCAGAGGCCTCAGAGTCGGAGAGGTGGTGGCCGACAATGGGGCCAATCTGGTTGCCGCAATAGACAGGGGAAACCTGACCCACATCCCCTGTCTTGCCCACGTGCTGAACCTGGTGGTGCAGAAGTTTTTGCGCACCTACCAGGGGATGGGCGAACTGCTGGAAACGGCAAGGAACGTTGTGCGTCACTTCCGGCGCTCGGCTGCAGCCTGTGCGAGCCTGGAAGACGTGCAAAAGGAGCTGGAGCTGCCACGCCATCGGCTGATCCTTGACGTTCCGACTCGCTGGAACTCCACCCTGGCGATGTTGGAGCGTCTGGTTGAACAGAAGCACGCTGTCAACCAGTACCTTGCCCAGGCCACTGTTTCCGCCGCTCAGAGAAGGGACAGGACCAGCAACATCCCGTCCATCGTCCCCGATGATGACTGGAGGCACATGCAGCAGGTGTGCTTAGTGCTGGCTCCCTTTCTGCAGGCCACTAACATGGTGAGCAGGGACCATGCTATGGTCTGCGAGTGGGTGCCCCTGGTTTGTCTGCTGAACAGGGCCCTCGATGCTTTGCTGGAACAGGGAGCGGCAGCCTTGGACCAGCAGGAGCGGCAAGCAGCTGCACAGTCCACCTCTGAGGGGGAGGAGGAGGAGGACTTGGTGGAGGTCCCTGACCTTGCTGCTGATGAGGGGGATCAGCACAGCGCAGCTGAGTTGGTGCGGGGGTGGAGAGAGGATGAGGCGGCAGAGGAGGAGGATGAGGAGGACAGCACTGCCGTCGATGTGCCAGCAGACGTGGCCCGCCTCTTCCCAATGGCAGCGCACATGCTGACGTGCCTGCGCAGGGACCCCAGGGTGATCCAGATGAAGCAGAGGGAGGACATCTGGATCAGCATGATGTTGGACCCGCGCCTCAAGGGGAAGTTGAGCCAGTTCCTGCCGCCTGCAGGAGGAGACCCAGCGCAACAAATAAGGAGCTTGCAGCAGGCCCTTGTTGAGCGCTTGGAGGAAGCCTTCCCCCAGCCTTCCACCCCCACTGTCCAGCCAGCACAGAGGCAGCAGCAGGTGCCTGCATCCAGCAGCAAGCGCCCCACAGACCTGCTGTCTCTCAGCCACGAGCTCTACAGGACTGTAGAGGCTCCGGCAGCAGTGACTAGAGAGGAGGTGCATGCAGCAGCATCCTCCTCCGGTCACAGCCAGCGCCTGACCCGAATGGTGGCTGACTACATGGGGTCCTACAGCGGGCTTGACAGCGATGCCCCTGTTGATCCCATGGAGTATTGGGTCAAGCGCCTGGAGATCTGGAGCGAGCTGGCGCAGTACGCCCTGGAAGTGCTGTCCTGCCCCCCTTCCAGCGTGCTGTCCGAGCGCTGCTTCAGTGCAGCTGGTGGCGTGGTCACCGAGAAACGCTCACGTCTGTCTCACAAGTCTGTGGACAGACTGACGTTTCTCAAGATGAACCAGGCGTGGGTGGAAGGCGAGTTCCTGGCCCCTGTTGTCGGCGAGAGGGGGACATGAACTGGCTGCCGGAACTTAGAACCATCGTTAATGTGCCTTACCACCCTTTACCACCTCCTGGCTCCTGCTCACTAAGCCAGCCTGGTTCACTTTGACTATTACGTCACCTGCAGCCACACATTTTACAACTACAGTGGGCTGCTGTGTACTGCCCTTCTGCTGTCTGTCTGTGTTTCCCACTGCCAGGGTACACAGATTTACATTCTGCTGCCACTCTGCCACCAGCTATTACGTCAAAAAATAGCTATATATCTGTGTAATTTGTTTTACAAACAAAACCAAAAAACCATAAAAAAAAAAAAAGGTTTAATTTTTCTGAGGTGCCCGGGTTGAAAACTGTGTTGTCCCAGTTGTGTATTGGACACGATGTGGGCTGCACGACCGCTGTCTGGGACCTCCTGTTGTGTTTATTTACAGCCCTGGTATCACCCGCTAGGTACCAGGGCTATTATGTCACGCTGCCTGCCTGCTGCCACACTCACACTACTCCTCCATTCCTCCTGCTGCTGCTGCTGTCTGTCTGTGTTTCCCACTGCCAGGGTACATAGAATTACATTCTGCTGCCACTCTGCCACCAGCTATTACGTCAAACAATAGCTGCTCACATTACTCCTCCATTGCTGCTGCTGCCGGTCTGTGTTTCCCACTGCCAGGGTACACAGAATTACATTCTGCTGCCACTCTGCCACCAGCTATTACGTCAAAAAAATAGCTATATATCTGTGTAATTTGTTTTACAAACAAAACCAAAAAACCATAAAAAAAAAAAGGTTTAATTTTTCTGAGGTGCCCGGGTTGAAAACTGTGTTGTCCCAGTTGTGTATTGGACACGATGTGGGCTGCACGACCGCTGTCTGGGACCTCCTGTTGTGTTTATTTACAGCCCTGGTATCACCCGCTAGGTACCAGGGCTATTATGTCACGCTGCCTGCCTGCTGCCACACTCACACTACTCCTCCATTCCTCCTGCTGCTGCTGCTGTCTGTCTGTGTTTCTCACTGCCAGGGTACACAGAATTACATTCTGCTGCCACTCTGCCACCAGCTATTACGTCAAAAAATAGCTATATATCTGTGTAATTTGTTTTACAAACAAAACCAAAAAACCATAAAAAAAAAAGGTTTAATTTTTCAGAGGTGCCCGGGTTGAAAACTGTGTTGTCCCAGTTGTGTATTGGACACGATGTGGGCTGTCTGTGTGTTTCCACTGCCAGGGAGCACATACAATGGCGCTTCCAACATGCGTGCGCCACCAGCTATTTGTTACGCTCAAAAATAGCTGCATTTCTTTAAAAAAAAAATTGAAAAGAGAAATAAGTGAAGAAGAAGAAGACGATATAGAAAAAGTAGGAGAAGAAGAAGAAGGAGAAGAAGAAGAAGAAGAAGAAGAAGAAGATGAAGAAGAAGAAGAAGATGAAGAAGATGAAGAAGAAGAAGATGAAGAAGATGAAGAAGAAGATGGAGAAGATGAAGAAGATGAAGAAGAAGAAGAAGAAGAAGAAGAAGAAGAAGATGAAGAAGATGATGAAGAAGAAGAAGAAGATGAAGAAGAAGAAGATCAAGAAGAAGAAGATGAAGAAGATCAAGAAGAAGAAGATGAAGAAGATGAAGAAGAAGAAGATGGAGAAGATGAAGAAGAAGAAGAAGAAGAAGATGAAGAAGATGAAGAAGAAGAAGAAGAAGATGAAGAAGATCAAGAAGAAGAAGATGAAGAAGAAGAAGATGATGAAGAAGAAGATGATGATGAAGAAGATGAAGAAGAAGAAGATGAAGAAGAAGAAGAAGAAGACAATATAGAAGAAGAAGAAGAAGATATAGAAGAAGATATAGAAGAAGAAGATATAGAAGAAGAAGAAGAAGATAAAGAAGAAGAAGAAGAAGAAGAAGTATATACAGTACTGAACAAAATTCTGGACACAACTTCTCTTTCCACCTTTTTTTTTTTAAAGGAACATCCCCACATAATCACTTGCTGTTGTTACTTGGAAAAAAAGATGTTTCTTGCATCATTCACCCTCAAAACAAGTGTTGGAAGCTATTTAAGGCCAATTCGAATAGTCAGCTCGAATAATGAGCTCGAATACCGACTCGAATAGTGAGCTCGAAGTCTGAGGTCGAATCGAATAGTAAAAGTTATTCGACTCGAATATTCGACTGACCTCGAATAATTTACTATTCGAATTCGACCAAACTCGAATTTTAAAAAGGGGTATTTGAGCACCACTGCTGTTGTGACATACTGCAGCATTTGGGCTCCTGTTGTCTCTGTGCTTTTTTTCCCTCCAGAGTGACCACCCTACACACCTGCTTATATTGGAGGTGAAACCCTAGATCACCAGGGAAGTTATATGGGGGAGGAAAGGGGAAAGCACTAGACACCAGGGAAATGTATAGGGGAGGGAAATGGGGTCCATAGACACCAGGAAACTTTACAGGGGAGGGAGGGAGCTACTACACACCAGGGAAATGTATAGGGAAGGCGGTGGGCCACGAGACACAGGGGAACTGTATAAAGGAGGGAGGGAGGCCCACTAAAAAACAGAAACACTAGGGAACTGTATCGTGGAAGGAGGGGGCATTAGACACCAGGGAACTGTATATGGGAGGGAGGAGGGCCCCTAGAAACCAGGGAACTGTATAGGGGAGGGAGGGTGCTATTAGACACCAGAGACATTTCTAGGAGGGAGGTGGCTACTAGACATTGAGGTTGGCCCACAACTTGGTCCCAGTGTTCAGTTTAGGCCCACTTTGAATTTGAGTTTGACACCTCTGCACTAGGCAAAGCAGACATAATGCTAATCTACTCCACTTTACTTACAATGCAGAATGCAGTATTGTTGGCAGGAGGACGAGTTATCAGTATTTGAGGGGGAAGTGACATTACTGTTGGGATAGTAGCAGTACTTGTGTATGAAGGAGCAGCAGTGCGACGCACTGAGGTGGCAGAACTGGGAATGGGCACAGTGGGTGAGAAGACAATGCAATATTTGCACTGGGGCATGTGGTTGTTTAACTTTGCCACTGCAGGGAAATGTGCAAGTCACTAAGCACAGTTACATGGTTAGCAACTAACACGTCTGATTTGCTAGCTGCTGCTTCTGAGTCCCAACTGCTGGAGATTTCCATATTACGAAAATTGTTAAAACGCAGCACATCCCAGTTTTAAGCTGAACTTTGCTGCCAACCCAACTTCTCTATAGTAACCTTTAGCTAACGTCAAGATAACATAGCGAAACTTTCACATGCTGCTCTAAGGTATATACCGTACATACTTCCTCATTCACAGACTCTGCTGGGGATAACTGACACGCAACCACTTTGCATAAATAAAGAGAAGCAGTGACTGCTCTGTCCGGATTCACAGCATTTATTGAGCACTTATGGCAGAAGGCAGTGCCGTTTATGGCATCCCAGGCCAGAAAACCTGTGTCGCCTGCCCCAACCTAAACCATACACACTCACTCACGCACTCACTAAGCTACAATATTATACAACCCCTGGGGTTTTATCCAGCCCTCTGTAGCCCTTAGGTACACTTTAAAGGGACCCTCAGCAGGGTATTAGAATACAAATCTGAACTTACCTGGGGCTTCCTCCAGCCCTCCGTATCCCGCAAGGCCCTTCTGGGTCCCCTCCATGGTCTCGCTGGTGGCTTCAGTGAGTGCGCAACCTTGGCCAAAGTCGTGTGCAACCATGCATGCGGGGGCTGTCTGCACATGCCCATCGCTGTAAGCATCTTATGTATGCGTAGTTAAGTCATTTGAGAACTGCACATGTGTAGGGTGGTTACGCCGATGGGAACATACTCGAGACGGGTGCATAGATGGACCATGCATGCGCAGTTGCGCACAACTTTAGCTGAGGTCGCGCACTTAAAGCATACCAGAAATGACATGATGAGATAGACATGTGCATGTACAGTGCCTAGCACACAAATAACTACCCTAGGCAGGAGGTGACTACAGTGTGACCCTCACTGATAAGAAATTACCCTTTTTATCTCTTTCTTGCTCTCAGAAGCCATTTTCTGCTAGGAAAGTGTTTTATAGATTTCTTATCAGTGAGGGTCACACTGTAGTCACTTCCTGTCTGAATCAGGACTGAGTCAGCCACTTACATACCTGATATTTAACTCTTTCAGACAGAGAAAGAAAAAAAGGAACACAGCATAGTTATTTGTGTGCTAGGCACTGTACATACATCATGTCATATGTCACTTTGGGTATCCTTTAACAAAGCTACCAGCAGGACCACAAAGGGGACCCAAAGGATGCTGAGGGACCTCATGGGCTACGGGGGGCTGGAGGGCCTGCTCAGGGTCCCTTTAAACTTCAACATTTAAATTATTTTCTTCTGAACATACTAAGATCTTTAAATGCTTTCTAGAGCAATGCACATTTTAAAAGCAGTATATGCATGGTGAACATAATGAGTTGCACAATGTACTCAAGGTACATTACATTACTTCAAAGATGGAATGGAATGGGGCCCTAGGCAAGGCCGCTCTTTGGCTCATCCTTATAGCCATTTTGGTAATTTGAGGTGGGTGAGGATTCATAGAAAATAACAGTTGGGCTCCTTGATACCCATTAGGCCCCAGGCACCTGCTGCCCAGGTTGCCTTGTGGAAGACCCTTCTCTGCATTGCTTGAGTAAGCACTGGAAAAATTGACATGTCCTGTGTATGCCCTGTGTATGCCCTGTGTATGCAACTGAAAAATCTCCTTGTGTGTTCCCAGCATAAAAGCTGATGAAATGGGGATACAAGATGAACAAAGAAAATGCAAACAGCAAAAAGTGTTTAGAAAAACTGTTATGCTAGGTACACACCATACAATTTTCTGTATGGCATTTAAAGATTTACCTGCCAGATGGATTATTTCCAACATGTCTGATCTGATTTTCGATCGATTTTTCACTTTTCCAATCGTTTTTTTAATAGTTTTTTTGCGATCGATTTTTGTTCAGTTCTATGAAAATCGATAAAAAAAGATTGAAAAAAACAACTAAAAAATCGATTGGAAAATTGAAAAATTGCTCGAAATACAGATTGGACATGTTTGGAAAAAATCGATCTGGCAGTTAAATCTAACAGAAAATTGTATGGTATGTACCTAGCATTAGAAGCACCAAGCATTATCTGATCCAACCCAGTAAACTACACATGCCAATGTGTATAGTATGCGATCTTATGCTGGGAATACACAATAAGATTTTTCAGCAGATTTAATGTCCGGTCATTTTTCCAATCGATTTACCAATCCTTTTTTTCTGATCGATTTCCATTCACTTCTATGAGAAATCGATCAGAAAAACGATCGAAAATCAGATCGGACATATCAGAAATGATCTATCAAACCATCTATCTGCCAAAAAAATCTCATGGTGTATTCCCAGCATTAATACTGGTCTCCCCTGCACTGTGCCGGTCTGGTCCCTGTTTGTAGCTCTGATTGGTGGCAGTTGAATAGAAGCTGAAAGAGAGGTGCATGCTCTGTCCACTCCATGCTGTCAGCACTGTGCACAGCAGCTGCTGCCAGGAGCATTCTGTGTCATCTCTGAAGTATGGCTAGAATGCTCCCTTCTGCTCTGCACAGCCAGCCATCAGCAGTGACCGCGTGGAGTGGACGGAGCACATGCCGCTCTTTCAGCTTCCATTCAACTGCCACCAATTAGAACCACAAACATGGGCATGGAGAGGGGCACAAGGGAGGGGAGTTCATCCACATGGAGAACTAAAAGTTTTAGGACTTTACAGTACACATATTGCCAAGGAAGGAGGTTAATGTAAAAACTGGTAAGGTGGGGGGTGCACAATTAAATCTTTAAAAAAATAAATCTGACCTTTTTTTATTGACACTATGTAAAAAAAGTAAGCTTCTAAAAGGCAGGGCTACATAGCATGCCCTGCCTGTCCAATTAGAACCACAAACATGGGCATGGAGAGGGGCACAAGGGAGGGGAGTTCATCCACATGGAGAACTAAAAGTTTTAGGACTTTACAGTACACATATTGCCAATGAAGGAGGTTAATGTAAAAACTGGTAAGGTGGGGGGTGCACAATTAAATCTTTAAAAAAAAAATCTGACCTTTTTTTATTGACACTATGTAAAAAAAGTAAGCTTCTAAAAGGCAGGGCTACATAGCATGCCCTGCCTGTCTCAATTAACCACCACCAGCATTAATCAGACCTCAATACGGCAGTCTGCAGCAGAAGCAGCTGGACAGCACCACGTGGTGCACAGTGAGTGGCACAGTGCTGTTCAGACTTCTACCTCCCCACTGACTCCCTCTTAGAAGATCCAGGAGGAGTTTCCCAGTCATGCCACCACAGCTAAGTCCGGGATGATGTTGGCTGCTGCTGCTATTGGCTGCTGCATCCTTGCGCCCCCACAATAACTAACCAATGAAATGGGAAAGGAGTTCTAGCGATTCCAAACCCATGTATGAAAGTGGAAGTGTGTCTGGAAAGTCTGTGGCCGGCTGTTGAGCGCAGATTACAGCTCACCGGAATCAATGTTGAAAATAATTGTTTCCGATCTTGTTCCAGGAACAAAGTGAGTAAAATACATAGCTGCCAACATTCACTAGCACTTCAGCTTGCCTAATTTATTGCAATGAGGCTTACTGGTAAATAATCTCAAAATAGCATCATTGGTAAATATTCTCAAAATAGCATCATTGGTAAATATTCTCAAAATAGCATCACTGGTAAATATTCTAAATATAGCATCATTGGTAAATATACTCAAAATAGCATCATTGGTAAATATTCTCAAAATAGCATCACTGGTAAATATTCTAAATATAGCATCACTGGTAAATATTCTCAAAATAGCATCACTGGTAAATATTCTCAAAATAGCATCACTGGTAAATATTCTCAAAACAGCATCACTGGTAAATATTCTCAAAATAGCATCGCTGGTAAATGTTCTAAAAATAGCATCACTGGTAAATATTATCAAAATAGCATAATTGGTAAATATTCTCAAAATAGCATCGCTGGTTGCTGATCGCCTAGTTAAATACATTATAAAAATACCACAAAGTCTCTATAAAGAAACTGGTCCATTGTTGAGAGAGATCAGTGATGGATAACGTCACTTGGAATCACTGGGATGTTGCATCTGCATTCTGCTCAAGAGAAGAGCTACCGTCTTCCAGTGTGTCTGTGTTTACCAATGTCCCTTTGTATACGGTGCTTCAAAAGGACCAATCAACTGAAAATGATCGTAATTTCCAGAAAGAAATCTTTATAATCTTTTAAAAACGTGGTTACAGTTATTTTACTTTAAGCTGGGCTGCCGTCCATTATTTTTTTTTTTATCAATCATTTTTTTTTTATTGAAATAAGAAAAGACAAATACAGTAGCGAATTATATAAAACATAGGTACTATTAGAATTGCCGTTCATTATTTGACTTTAGTTTATTATTTATTTATTGTACAGTATTAATAATCGCCAGCATATAGCAATAAGACAATACAGGAATATACAGTATGCAAACCAGATCACGCAGCACAGCATAAGTACCAGGTAATGCTTAGTCAGTCACTGGATAGAAGCATGGGGATTAGGCCAGTCCAATACACTCAAGAGTTCACTCAGATCCATTGGATGGGTGGGTAGTGTAAGTGCGTGAACAGGTAGAAGACAGAAGGATGAGGACCCTGCCGAAGGCTTACAATATAGAAGGAGAGGTAGGAACATGAAAGGTAGGGGAACAGAGTTTAGCTGCGGATTTAGAGCATCAGTGGGGGGGGGGGCATATAGAAAAGGTGAGTTTTGAGGGCCATCTTGAAGATGTCGAAGGAGGGGACAACCCTAATGGGGGGAGGTAGGGAGTTCCATAGTGTTGGAGCAGCTCTAGAGGCATGCATGGGACTGGGTGATGCGGGGGGCGGTCAGGCAAAGTTCATTGAAGAAGCGGAAATGTAGATAGGGCAGGTTTTGTGAACAGCTTGGCCACACACAGTATCTTGAATCTGATTCTGGACTGGATAGGAAGCCAGTAGAGGGGCTCACAGGAGCGATGTGAGGAGTGGATAATTCTGGCTGCCGCATTCATGATGGACTGCAGCAGGGCAATTCGGGTCAAAGGGAGACCAGACAGAAGAACATTGCAGTATTCAAGGCAGGAAATTATGAGGGCATGGATGTGGAGTTTTGTGGTGACAGAGGTCAGGAAAGGTCAGATCTTGCAGATGTTGCAGAGGTGCAAGTTGCAAAACTCTGTGAGGTTTTGGATGTGGGGGGTGAAGGAGAGTGTGGAGTCCAGGGTGACACCCAGACAGCAGGCTTGAGAGGTAGGGCGAATGGTAGTGTGGTTAACAGTAACATTCACATCTGGGAGGGTCAGGGATGGCCAGGGTGGGAAGATCATAAATTCCATTTAGTCCAGGTTTAGTTTCAGGTACCTAGCGGACATCCAGGAGGAGATGGCTGATAGGCAGAAGGAGACCTTGTCCATGGTAGTTTTGGATAGGTCAGGGATGTGGAGGTAGACCTGGGTGTCATCTGCATACAGATGATAGTTAAAACCCATGGATGAGATAATCTTGCCAATGTAGGCTGTGTATAGGGAAAACAGAAGAGGCCAAGGACCGAGCCTTGGGGGACTCCCACCGAGAGGTGGTTGGGGGTGGATGAGGACTCACTGAAGAAGGTCATGAAGGAGAGGTTGAAGAGGTAGGATGAGAGCCAGGCCAGGGCAAGGTCATGAATGCCCATGGACTGGAGGGATTGGAGGAGTAGGGGATGGTCCACTGTGTCAAAAGCTGCTGAAAGGTCAAGGAGTAGAATGGAGTATTTGCCTTTAGCTTCAGCTAACGCAAGGTCATTGACCACTTTGGTGAGAGCTGTTTCGGTTGAGTGGGCAGGCTGAAATTCAGATTGCAGTGGGTCCAGTAGAGAGTTGGCATTGAGGTACTGGTTTAGGCATTTGTGAACCAGATGCTCAAGGAGTTTTGAGGCAAAAGGGAGGAGAGAGATGGGGGATAGTTGGAGGGTAGTGAGGGGTCGAGGGAGGGTTTCTTGAGCAGGGGTAGTACCGTGGCCTGCTTGAAGTCTGAGGGGAAGGTGCCCGTGGATAGGGACAGGTTAAACAGGGCAGTGTGGACTGGGGCCAAAGCCAGGAAGTGAGGACGGAGTAAGTCAGAAGGGACAGGGTCAAGGGGGAAGGTAGTTATACTTTAATGGGTACCTGAAGTTTTATGTTTAAATAAATATAAGTATGTACAGCTCCAATCCTTCTTAGAACTAGGCTGTTGTCTTTTTTTCTTACTGTAAGGGTTAGAATTTCAGGGCTCTAAATGGCAAGCAGCAGAACCGAAGGGTAACTTTCACTTGTAAATAATTAGAGCTGTAAAATTCTGTGTGGGTAAGGAAATATACACCTAAGTACAGATAACAGAACTGTATAGAGCTGAACCCTAAAAATCTACTTTTATGTAACTCAAGCAGTTAAAACTTTAAACTTGAAGTTTTAACCTTTTAACCTCCTTGGCGGTAACCTGGTGTGTGACACGGGGTAAGCCGCCGGAGGGTGCCGCTCAGGCTCTGCTGGGCCGATTTACATAATTTTTTTTTTCAAACATGCAGCTAGCACTTTGCTAGCTGCGTGTTTGGTCTGATCGCCGCCGATGCGCCGCTACCCGCCGCGATACAGGGCCCCCCCGCATACCCCTTGCGCAGCCTGGCCAATCGCAGCCAGGCTGCGCTATGGGGTGGATCGGGATTCCCTGTGACGTCATGACTTTGGCGACGTCGATGACGTCACTCCGTTCGTCGCCATGGCGACGGGGGAAGCCCTCAAGGAAATCCCGTTCAGAACGGGATTTCCTTATGGGCAAGCGGCGCTGGCGGCGATCGGTGGGTATGGGAGGGACGCCGCAGGGAGGGGGAAGCATGTAGCTAGCACTAGGCTAGCTACATGCTAAAAAAAAATAATAATTTGAAAAAAACCCTCCCGCAGCCACGCAGCTGCACTTATCATACTGCCAGGGAGGTTAAAGCCTAACCTGAAGTGAAAGAAAACTTATGATATAATGAATTGTATGTATAGTACGGATAATGAACATTACATTAGTAGCAAAGAAAGGAGTGTCATATTTTTAATTTTAGTTATATAGCTTTTATTTTTATAACATGGCATCATTTATTTATTTTTTTAATTTTTATTTGTTATACATATTTGCAGTTTAAAAACCACACTCTGTATTTTAAGCTATAAAACAGAGCAGACCTAATGATTTTGCAGTTTAGAAACCACACTCTGTATTTTAAGCTATAAAACAGAGCAGACCTAATGACCCTTTGAACATGCCTGCAGTAAAACCTTACCTCCAGCATCTCTTAACTACTGGCTTGACTAAATAACATTTCCAAGAGCAGAAGTAAAAGGAACTCATTGTTCTGTTAGAAAAAGGGTGGGGACAGACTTTAAAATAAAAATTTTACTTTTTTATTAGGTATAGTTACATTAAACCCATACTAATGAGATTATACATTTCTTCTAGTGTTTGGAAATAAACCACCAGTAACAAGGGAAAATTTGTATGTTGATTCTTTACATTCAAGAAGGGGTAAGTGAAAATATTAACAGATCTCTAGCAGTCAGATGGCTTGTGCTCCCCCTCTAATTTAACTATACAAGAAGCATGGTACATCTCACAGATGACCCTAGAACATTCATCCTATGGCTTTCACTCTTCTGAACTTCAAAGCTAACAATACATTTTATTTTGGGTGGAGGAGTACATAAGGAAAAGAAAGCCATCAGCCTTTTCCAGTGGTGAAATTGTCTTGATTTCTGTCTTGGTGACAACTAGGTTCCTACAGTGGGTTGAACTTCTTCCTGTTAGCCCCATCTGTAGTTGATTTTCCATATATCCCTACTACAGAGCCAGTGACGTGGTCATCGGTTTCCAGAGAAGGAAAACAGGAAGCTCAGTTTACACTTATATCCCAGAAGTCAACAGGACAGGAAGCAGGAGGATACACAAATTAAACTACCCTTCCCACACCCTCCCTAATGTGTTTGTGTAAATAGAGATAAATTAAACAAAACAGCAGTGAGAAATGGCTTGGTTGATGAAAGAAAAAGTAAGAAAATTAAATACTTACCTCAGTAGTAGGAATCCTCTGGCTACTCAGAGGCTTCCCAGATCCTCCTGGTGCGGAATGATCCACAGCTGGGACCCTCTGCACATATTAGAAGAGACATTGGCCTCAATTCACTAAGCTTATCTCCTGCCTTTAATAACATTTCTGAGCTGTTTCTAGAGTTATCACTAGGGTGATAAGATAAGTAGTATTCAGGAAACATTTTACCTCAGGCAAACCTAAAGTTAACTCTTCTGTCTTTAAAGCCGCATCTACAGCCGCGATGTTCCTTATCAATCGAGCCGCTGATGCGGCTCGATTGATAAGATCCGACAAGACGGATCTTGCTTCCGCCGATTCCCTGCTCGCTCCCCGCGAGGGGACAATGGCAGGGAATCGAGCGGAAGATAAGCGGCGCCGGCGGGGATGAGCGGGGAATCGAATGCGGCACACGCGGGGGGACGAGGAAGAGGCGATTGGCGGCTAATCGAGCCGCCGGATCGCAGCCTCATCTACCCGTGTAGATGAGGCTTAAAGGCGCGTACACACGCCATACTTCCGTAAACGACGGGTTCGCCAGACCCTCCCGCTAGGCGGACGTTCTGCCGACAGTAGCACATGTGTACGTGCTGTCGGCAGACTGATAAGGCTGTTTCTAATCGTTCAGAAACAGCCTTATCAGTCTGCCGACAGCGCGTACACATGTGCTACTGTCGACAGAACGTCCGCCCAGCGGGAGGGTCTGGCAGACCCGTCGTTTACGGAAGTATGGCGTGTGTACATGCCTTTAGTTAAGGTGAGATCTCTAAAGTTAACATTTCAATTCTTAACCAGCCTGGCATTCTATTAAGATCGCAAGGCTGGCGACCGGACTTTTCTTTTAAATTAAAAAAAAACTATCGCATGCAGCCAACTAAAAGTTGGCTGCATGAAAGCCCACTAGAGGGCGCTCCTGTTGCATACTTCTGATCGCCTCTGGCGATCAGAAGTAACACGACAGGCTCGATGAGCCGTCAGCCGCCTCCGATCCAGCCCTTAGCGCTGGCCGGAACTGTTTGGTCCGGCTGCGCTGGGCTTGGGCAGCTGGGGGGACCCTCTTTCGCCGCTGCATGCGGCGGCGATCAAGTAGCACACACGGCTGGCAAAGTGCCGGCTGCGTGTGCACCTTTTTATTTGATAAAAATCGGCCCAGCAGGGCCTGAGCGGCAGCCTCCGGCGGTAATGGACGAGTTGAGCTCCTCCATACCGCCAGGCTGGTTAAAATAACTTCAGAATTCTAACGTTAAAGACAGGCTGTTGATTAACTGCATGTGAAAATAATTACAGAGGAGGTAACTTAAGACTGAAGTGATAAGATAACTCTCTCACTGTGAAATCTTATCTCTCCACCTTAATAAGGCAAGCTTCTGCAGTGAATTAACACTGAACATACCAATCGATGTGTTGTGATAAGTTTTCTCTTGCCTTATGATCACCAGCATGATTGAATATATTGTTGCGGCTGCGCTCCAGCCTGTGTACGAGCATGGCTACACTGCACAGGTGCAAGTACGGCCTGCATCTTCCCAATAGCACAGAGCCGATTGTGCAAGCTTTTTCTTCCGTGCACTAGTGGCTTCATGCTACTGCGCAGACATGGACCATACTTACACCTGCGCAGTTCCGCTGTGCTCATACATGGACAGGAGTGAATCCGCAAGCAAAAAGAGGGTCCTGGAGAGCATCGGTGAGGTGAAGGAGGATCAGGGAGGCCTCTGGATAATGAAGAGGCTTTCCTCTACTGAAGTATCTAACGTTGCTACTCTCCCTCCCCCAGGTTTGCTTTAAGTGGATAACATTATATTTGTAATTATGTGGTGTGGAGCACAGGCAACACCACAGACGGATCCTTATCTGCTTGAGGTATAGTCTGTGAAGGTGGCCTGAAAAGCAAATGACAGCATACTAGTCTTGTGGTTGTCACTGATGAATAATTAACTGCATTCTTGGATGCCGTCCCAGCGTGACAATGACACCACTGTTACAAAGGGCAACATGAGCCAAAAGATGATATAAATCATGTTTCAACTTTCAATTTTCAAAAATACTTCCTTAAAGCAAACTTGAACTAGACTTTACTCCACTGAATCCATACTCTGGTATGTTAAACATACCAAACTAACATCATGCTACTAAGGCACAATGTCAGCTTACTGTGTTGAATAGAGTGACAACATTTTTTGAATACCTCATAATTCTAGCATTTGACACTTCCATTAGATAATAAAGGGTTATCTCTGACTCTTAGATGAGTTTAGAGGCAAAGGGAGTACAGAACAGGTTCAAGAAGTTAATGAGCACTGTCAAAATGAACTCTTGATAAAAGTCAGCATTTTCTGAAAAAAGCACAACACGTGCAATCTAAAGGAATTTGTCTTTGTGAGCAGAATTTACTCACAGCCTTTATTTATATACGTTATATACGTAATATACGTATACAGGAATCCTGTCCTTAGTTTAAAGTGATCCCGAGCCAAAGCTCAGGATCAAAATCGCTTACATACCTTATAAGAGGGAAGCCTCAGCATCCTACTGAGGCTTCCCTCACTGATCAAAAGCCCCCCTCTCCACGTCGGTACCGCGCAGCTCTTCTTCCTGTTGCAGGGCCACGCAATAGCCGCGTGAGCCCGCCCATGCATGCACTGTACCACGAAGCCCGTGGCTCCAGTCTTACTGCGCATTCGCTGGCAGGCTGGATCAGCTATTGCGTGGCAATTGCTGATGCAGGAAGAGCTGCGCGGCCCTTTAGGATTAGCAATAATGCATTGTCGCTAATCTTCTGGGGAGCTGCGCTCAGCGACGGAGGACAGCACAGCAGGGAGGGAAGCCTCAATAGGATGCTAAGGCTTCCCTCTCTTTAGGTAAGAATCTGATGTTGAGTACCCGAGATTCGGCTCAGGTACTCTTTAAAATGCTCAAACTAGTAAATGAGATGTATTATGTTTTTAACCCCACATGTGAATTTGGAAGCAACCTATTGATTTCAACAGGCTTTTATTCACAGTTCAAATATGGCATGCATGGAAACAGTACAACATGAGCCACAGGAGTCTGCAAAGAGAGATTTGTTAGGGTGCTGATTGGTCAGATTAAAAAGTCAATAATAAACCCTGGAGATTCAAACATGCTTTTGCTGAGGTTCCCTTAATGTTCTTTCAATGAGGACTTAAGAGAGCCCTGGCAATAAAAGAATCATGGTGTATCTCCGCAGATTACCGGTGACCACTATGAGGCCACCTAGACATGTACCTGTGTGTGAGGTGGCTGCTGTACTTGCGGTGGGTAGTAGTAATAAATCCCTGTCAGATCAAATAGGGATCAATCTGTTTGCAGAATCTGGTGTCCACCTGCCAGTGAATGTCCACCCCTTAATGCTAGGTACACACAAACAATGCAGTCCCCCCCCCCTTCCAATTATCGATCGGGAGCAGTTTGGACATGTACATATGATGCAACTTCCTGTCAGATGACCTGTCGACTTGATGGAAAATTGCAACGTGTGTACCCAACATGGCATTGTAAATGTGCAGTGAATGCACTAGGCAATTTTCAAAAACACATAGACAAAAATTGCCTTGCTAAAAATTGTTATAAAACAAATATGAACTACTGTAGGTCTTTTTCTAAAATCTTTATAATCTCAAATGGATTGATAAGATACATTTGCAAGTACAGTATACAATATGTGAAACAAAAAGCCTTTAAGTCTTGCTATAAAAAGCTATGGGAATATGGGGATACATGCAGAAATGGTTAACCTGGGAGCAAAGCTTTTTAGGAAGTTATCCTTCCACGGATACAATCATCATTGGATACTAATGTTGTTGTTGTGTAGGAGCAAGTATCAGGGTGAGAAGGGACCGGCTTCAGTCAAGTGTCTATGACCCATTTGCTGGCATGAAGACCCCAGGCCAAAGAGAATTGATAAGGCTGCAAGAAAGCGTAAAACTAGGAATAATCACAGTGGAGGAAGCAGTTCTTCAATTTAAAGAATGGCAGTTAAATCAGAAGAGAAGATCTGAGTCATTTAGGTATCAGCAGGTGAGTAACAACACAAAATGGAGTCATTAGTACATAACATAAAATTCCCATTAATAGAGTCCTGGATTACAATGCCTCTCCTTATAGCCTTCCTTTATAATATCTCTAGTTAAGATGTCCTACATTACAGTGCCTCTGTTTAGTGCTCCCAGATCATGTCACCTTTATAATGCGTTCCCCTTTGCTCCCATTATAAATGTCTTCCCCATGAAAGGTTTTCCATTAAAGTGCTGCCCCATTAGTGCTTCTCTTATAGTGCTCCCCAATGATTGTGACCCTCATAGAGTGATTTCCCTGTTAATGGCATCTTATAATACTCCCCTATGGGTGTTCCTTCAGTAGTGCCCCACTATAGTGTTTCCCCATTACTGGCCCCCACCATCACTAACTTATAGTGCTTCGCCTATCAGTGCCTACTTCATAGTGGGCCAGCATTAGTGTGCCCCTTGTAGAGTGCTCCCCTATTAGTGACCACCTTATGCTTCCTGTTTAACAAGCCCCTCTTTAAATGACCCCCTATTAGAGTGACGCTTTTATATTGCTCCTTGATTAGTGTGCCATCTTGTAGTGGTCCCCTGTTTAAGTGCCCCTCTTTAAGTGGTCTCCCCTTAGTGTCATTCTTATAGTGGTTCTCCTCCCCTTGCTGTGATGAAGCAGGTATATTCGGTGCATGCACACGGCCGCATAGCACCTGATATGGGCACTGCTATTGCTACAAAGCTATAGTCCGTGGCCCACGCACATGTAATTTGAGTGCCGGCAATAGCTAGACCCTGAGTTGCTTTGACTCAAAACGTATGTCGCAGTGGGACATATACCATACCCCTTTGCACCCCTTTCACTGTTCTTTGTCACCATCTGTTGAATCTCCCATGCCCCCTCTGGTCCTCCTCTATCCCCCATGTGTCCTCCTGTGTACCCCATGTGTCCTGTGTCCTCCATGTGTCCTCCTGTATCCCCATGTGTCCTCCATGTCTCCCCATGTGTCCTCCAGTACCCCCCTATATGTGCTCCCGTGTCCCTCTTGTGTCCCCCATATGTCCTCCTGTATCACCACATGGCCTCCTGTGTTCACCCCATGTGTCCTCCTGTATCTCCACGTGTCCTCCTGCGTAGCCCATGTGTCCTCTTGTGTGTGTCCCATGTGTCATCCTGTGCCCGCTTCTATCTTAGGGTCTTAGGGTGTGCCCAGCTCCCCCCCCCCCCCCCGCATGTGTCTCTGCTCCCTTTCCTGCCCCCCCCCCCCCCCCCCAGGGTGTGAAGCGGCAGTAGCGGCAGCTGCTTACCTAATCTGCTATGCCCCAGGGATTGCAGACATCCTTCTCCTTCGCGCAGCCCCCTCTAGTTTTCAGCTTGTATAGATCGTGTCATCAATACAAGCCGAACACTAGAGCAAACTATGCGTAGAGGAAGGATGTCTGCAATTCCCGTGGGCATGGCGGATAGGTAAGCAGCTCCCACTTCACACTCATGGGGGGAGGCCAAGGAGAAGGGGCGGATGCACGCGGGTCAGGCACACAGGCAGGGAATCTGCGGCGGGTTGGCGGGCGTTCGTAAATCGGGGATTCCCTGCCTTTGCCGCATAAGATACAGGGACTTTTTCTCCACATTTTTTGGGGGAGAAACAGTGCGTCTTATTCGGAGGAAAATACGGTATGTTGTCCCAAATTGATTTAAAGAGCTCTTGTTCACCAATCTCTTAACAACCCATACTTTCAGGGGCGTAACTACAAATCATGGGGCCCTCCAGCAAAATGTTGATAGCCCCCCCCCATATTCACACCCCTTCCCTTGTCTGCCCCTGGTGACCCTCACAGGCTGCGGGCCCATCATGCAAGGGTCATAAAGCAAATGAGAACATCTTATCTTCACGCCCATAACAAGTGTAGCCACAAAAACACCTGACCTGAAGGATGGAGCCCTTTATCAGAGGGAGTGAAGTAGTGGATGGGGCCCCCTTACAGCTCCGGGCTCCACTGCGATCACAGGAGCTGCTCCCCTGTAGTTACGCCCCTGCATACTATGATATGCTATGGTCCCGCTGCGGAGGGCCAATCCTAAGCACTTAATGACAGACCATATATAATTATTACAGTCCATGTTGGTGTGTTTATAATATAAATTCCAGCTTTGCTCCTTTTACTTACTTTTGTTATTAGAAAAAAAAACAGCAGGCATTTTTTATTTTCAACTACTATTTCTACTTCCTCTTTAAATCAACAAATAGTTTTTCTTTCTAACATTGCTTATTAAGTATACTGCATATGAAGAGATTCTAGACAGGACAACAACTTTGTCATTTGCAAGAAAAACAATGATAGAACAGACCTTGGAGACTATTCACAAAGACTGTAGATGTTTTGCAGTTATAACAAGACTTTTTGTGCACCAACATTCATGAACAGAAATGTAAATGGCAGACCCTACTTATTAGCCACCAGTGGGCCTATTGTACCCTCCTCCCTCTCTAATCCCAGCCAGAAACATGTGGGTTCTGAGTAGATGAATTTAGCGCAAGCACTACAAAAAATGTGCAGATGCATGGGCTGTTCAGGTGTGAAACGTTGTTTTCGGCTGTGTTATTGTCATTTCTCCCCTGTTGATTGCCCAACCTGAACCGATTCTCTTGTCAAACAAAAAAGCCTAAGGCTAGGTTTACGCCTTGAAGCTAAAACAGTCCATTTCATGGAACAGACCACAATGGACGAACAGATTTTGTCCGGTGTCTGTTGTTTCCATTGCAGTAATGAAACACAAACTCACTATAAATTACAAACATGAAACAGAAGTCAGTCATGTTATAGATAGCATGCTTTCTATGACATATACGATGCAATTAACTTTCTGTGAACAGGGGTTCCATTCCGTGGACAATTATAGCACATACACCGCCATAAAACATGTTCACACGTCAGTTGTCTCGGACAAGTCATAATGGCCTCAATTCATAAAAGGCTGTGAGATAAAATATTCTGATAAAATAATGCATTCAGTATTTTAGACTTTTGTGTGCTAATTCATAAATATTTTCACAGCTGCCTTTGAAGTTCAGTAAATTACTTCAGCCCATTGAGTGGTAACAGCAGAAGTGTGGAGTTATCTCTCTTTTGTTACAAGCTGTAATTACATGTGTGGGAATTACCGTCTGAATTACCGAATGTTGAAGGCTTTATGAATTGACATTTGCTGACATTTACGGACATGTGTTGAGGTAATAACAGCAGAAGTGGGTAATTTACCTCACTGCTCTGTAATTTCAGTTTTTCATGCGGTAACAGCCTTTATGAATTGACACTTTCCTAAGTGCTTGGTAAAGTCAGCTGTTTTCTGTATTACCGAATGCGATAAGGCTTTATGAATTGAGGCCAATATCATTGTTATCATGACGTGTCTGACTTCTACCGGCCTGCCGGCCCTCCATCATGTGGTCTGGAAAAAAAACGTCCCTCCATGCCTGCGAAGTTGGACAGCACTGTTCTAATGAATCAGATTAGTGTTGATGGAGTCACAAACAATCGTTTTAGTGATCCTTTTGCAGATGAATTCCATCTGCAATGATCGAGTTAGTTATATTTTTTACCCTATTTATGGGATCCTTTCCAATAATTTCCCTCTGATTGCAACTATCAGATCAGAAGGTTGATTGTTGCATCCTTAAAAATGCATAGTTAATGTGCATCTTAAGAGTGCTTTATTATACAATCTTATGGTCTATTATCTTTTTACTTTTAGGAGAACCTTCGAAAATTACGGGACAGTATTAACAGAAGGAGAAATGAAAACAGAAAAGCAAAAAAGTCACCAGGTAGGTGGATTTTAACTTATATGGATTATGTGTCAAACATGAGGTTACATTATTACTGAAGAGGAAATATCTTTATTGATTTTCTAGTCTATTAGCTTAAAGCAGAACTGTAGGCAAATACTGCATAAACAAATGATTAACTAGTTATGTTATGTGGTTATTAAAATATAATAATTGTATTTAGGAAAGGAGTTAAAGTGGACCTGAACTCTGGCACAGGACAGAACGAAAAACATAGAGAAATACACCCTGTATGTATTTAGAGAGTTTAGCCTGTCTAATTCCCCCTCATATGTGACTAATCACAACTGTAATTTGATCTCTCAGCTGTGTCAGCTGGCTATCTCGGCAGAGCAGCTTATTAGTAAAAACAGGATGTTAACCCAGTGTCTGCGTCTATGAAAGCAGGAAGTAGACACTGCAGATTTATTGCAGATTTTGTATCAGCTGTGGCAAAAAAGTTTTTTTGCTAAAGGTTATTATGCTGTTGCTTATATTTTAGAGCAGAGAGGAACTTGTGAGTTCAGGTCCGCTTTAAAGGGTTGAGACTTCCACTAGGTTTCTTGGTGGGAAGATCCTAATTGCTGGAGTCTTATGTAGGTATACCACCTCAGCAATACTGACTGCTGTTACTAAAGGTGCTCCACTGACCTTGCAAAAAATCTATGAAAATTTTAAAGGGGTACTAAAGCAAAAAATTGTAAAATTTAAGATATGTGCAAACATAAACAAATAAGAAGTACGTTTTTTCCAGAGTAAAATGAGCCATAAATTACTTTTCTCCTATGTTGCTGTCACTTACTGCAGGTAGTAGAAATCTGACAGAAGTGACAGGTTTTGGACTAGTCCATCACTTCATAGGGGATTCTCAGGGATTTATTTATTTTTAAAAGCACGTAGTCAGGGGCGTAGCAATAGGGGTTGCAGAGGTTGCGACCGCATCGGGGCCCTTAGGCCAGAGGGGCCCCGAAGGACCCTCTCTCAACTACAGTATTAAGGCCCATACAGACGTCGGATTTTTCAGAACGACGGGTCGTTTGAACGTCCCGTCGTTCAGTCGTCCGCACGCCAAATCGGGCGTGTGTACAGACTGACGTTCGCGTGATAAGACTGAGTTTGCAAACTCAGTCTTATCACGCGAACAACAATCTGTACACATGCCCGATTTGGCGTGCGGACGACTGAACGACGGGACGTTCAAACGACCCGTCGTTCTGAAAAAGCCGACGTCTGTATGGGCCTTTAGCTTTCTATTGGTCCTGTGCTCATAATAATCACTTCTATAGATACTTTGAATAGTGGTAATCATTAACACATTGTTCCCCATCTCCTTCTTGCAACACTGACACTGTGGTTGTTCTTGGCAGGTTTTGGTGCGCCGTATCAATTGTTATGCATAGAGTGCTTGGGGAGCCCCATTTTAAAACTTGCATCAGAGGGCCCACAGCTTCTTAGCTACCCCACTGCACTGAGCAGGGAAGCTGGCCAGTATCATTGTTTAAATCCTTTTTAGGACATGTATGCGAACAACAGAAAAATTGGCTCTTGGGTGCATACAAAAAACTGTCTTTATTATATCAAAAAATTACTTAAATAAAGGACTAAATAGTGTTACAAAAGTTTCCATAAAAATACATCCTTGTGCAATTAAAAATGAAACCTCCTCTGTCAAAGAACACCCTAGGGAGGTTGCAGTCCTCCATACACGCAAAATCCTGGTATTAGAGTGCACTCAATTAGGCAAAAAAGCAGGCAAAACGTTCACTGATGCAGGTGAAGCAAAAGATGGTTTTGAAGTGAAGCATATATCAGTAAAAGCATGCATGGAAAGACAGAGCAAGCTGACTATTGCTGAGTACAGAAGCCTCCAAGTTAGTATGCAGATTGAAAGTCCTTAGCCGATGTGTACCATAATCTCAATCGCAGATTGGACATCAGGCCAGGGTAGAGGGGCCCATACACTCAGCCGATTTTCGGGCGATCGACCGATCGGAATCGGTCAATTGATCGATCGCAAATCGATTGACCAATCAATCGATTTGCGGCCGATTTCGATCAATTTCAATCGATCTGACATGTTGGAAAATGTAGGCTTATCTCTTGAGGTGACTGGACTAACTATCACATCATCACTGAAGCTAACACCCCCTTTACCTGTAGTGAATGCTAGTTGTGTAATGTAGTCCAGTTATTGGAGCTCTGCACATCCATGCAGATAAATCATTCAGGTATAAGTTTTGTTTGAAAGCGCTGCCATGTCTCCCACTGTGCAAATTGTATGTAAGTATACTAGTGGCTAGCTGCATTCCAGTGGCGTAGCTACAAACCTCTGGGCCCCGATGCGGAATCTGGATGTGCCCCCCCCCCTCCCGGCAACAACAGCCCCCCCCCCGCAACACCCGAAGCACACACATATCCGAATCCCTATAGCTGTGCATGGCATGGCTATATCAATTCAGCTTTCCAGCAGCATGGGTGCCACGTTCAATTTGCAAACATACGCAGCACCCAGAGGAAATAGAGCAATTAGTAGCAAGATGCCAGTCTGAAGGAAAATAATCGCTATGTGGGAGCATTCACCAGAAAATAATCGCTATGTGGGAGCATTCACCAGAAAATAATCGTTATGTGGGAGCATTCGCCAGAAAATAAACGTTATGTGGGGGCATTCACCAGAAAATAAAATGCTATGTGTTGGCATTCACCGGAAAATAAACGCAATGTGGGAGCATTCACCAGAAAATAAATGCTATGTGGGGAGCAGTCACCAGAAAATAATCGCTATGTGGGAGCATTCACCAGAAAATAATCGTTATGTGGGAGCATTCGCCAGAAAATAAACGCTATGTGGGGGCATTCACCAGAAAATAAAATGCTATGTTGGGGCATTCACCGGAAAATAAACGCAATGTGGGAGCATTCACCAGAAAATAAACGCTATGTGGGCAGCAGTTACCAGAAAATAAACGCTATGTGGGGAGCAGTCACCAGAAAATAAACGCTATGTGGGAGCATTCACCAGAAAATAAACGCTATGTGGGAGCATTCACCAGAAAATAAACGCTATGTGGGGAGCAGTCACCAGAAAATAATCGCTATCTGGGGAGCATTCACCAGAAAAAAAAACGTTTTGTGGGGAGCAGTCACCAGAAAATAAACGCAATGTGGGGAGCAGTCACCAGAAAATAAACGCTATGTGGGGAGCATTCACCACAAAATAAACGCTATGTGGGGAGCAGTCACCAGAAAATAATCGCTATCTGGGGAGCATTCACCAGAAAAAAAAACGTTTTGTGGGGAGCAGTCACCAGAAAATAAACGCAATGTGGGGAGCAGTCACCAGAAAATAAACGCTATGTGGGGAGCAGTCACCGGAAAATAAACGCTATGTGGGGAGCAGTCACTGGAAAATAAACGCTATAAGGGGAGCAGTCAGCAGAAAATAAACGCTATGTGGGGAGCATTCACCTGAAAATAAACGCTATGTGGGGAGCATTCACCAGAAAATAAACGCTATGTGGGGAGCAGTCACCAGAAAAAAAGGCTATGTGGGGAGCAGTCACCAGAAAAAAAACGCTATGTGGGGAGCAGTCACCAGAAAATAAACGCTATGTGGGGAGCAGTCACCAGAAAATAAACGCTATGTGGGGAACAGTCACCAAAAAATAAACGCTATGTGGGGAGCAGTCACCAGAAAATAAACGCTATGTGGGGAGCAGTCACCAGAAAATAAACGCTATGTGGGGAGCAGTCACCAGAAAAAAAACGCTATGTGGGGAGCAGTCACCAGAAAAAAAACGCTATGTGGGGAGCTGTCACCAGAAAAAAAACGCAATGTGGGGAGCAGTCACCAGAAAATAAATGCTATGTGGGGAGCAGTCACCAGAAAATAAACGCTATGTGGGGAGCAGTCACCAGAAAAAAAACATGTACAAATAAAAAAAAAATTCACTCACCTGGCCGTTCCCGACGTGCAGCCAGCCTCCCCCGTACAGCTCCTCCAGCGAAGATCCTCTCCTGCAGCCAGTTTCTCCCGCGCTGACAGGCAGAGTGCAGGGCTACGGGAAGATGGCGCCCGAAGCCCTGTACTGGAGACACAAATAGTCTCCAGTGCAGGGCTTCGGCAGCCATCTTCTCGTAGCCCTAGCTCTGCCTCCGAGACCCAGTCACTGCGGGGATTTCAACACCTGGGGGGTCCAGGCCCCCGGGCCCCTCCCTCGCCTCTTTAGGAGGCGGGCCCGGTCGCCATGGCGACCGTTGCGACCATGGGCCCTACGCCAGTGCTGCATTCACATTTTAGATTACAATTAGCACATCATTTGCATCTGTTTTGTATTCAAGGCATGTATTTAGTTCCAGAGGGGCTCTGCATTGCCTCTGTAGGCTTACATTTCAGGTGCATCCTTGAGCGCTGTCACTTTTTTGTCTGTTTGTTTTATGAAATATGTATACAATTTATTTGATAAGCAGCATTAGGATTATTATGTTTTTATCAATAGATTAGTGTTAGGTCTTCCCCGAGGGGGTACGTCACCGCAGTGGGGAAGTCTATTAGGTAATAATTTGTGCACACATTATCACTGAAGCTAACACCCCCTTCGCCTGTAGTGAGTGCTAGTTGTCTAATGTAGTCCAGTTATTGGAGCTCTGCACATGCATGCAGATAAATCATTCAGGTATAACTTTTGTTTGAAAAGCGCTGCCAAGTCTCCCACTGTGCAAATTATCTCTTGAGATGGCTTATCATTTTGCATTGGACCTAATAGAAATCCGATGGCAACAAAATGCCATCAGATCGATTTTCAATAGACTTCATACTGAAAAAAATGTTCCTAAACACATCAGATAGATCAGAAAATCTACTGATGATCTATCTGCTGCTAATCTAACGAGTGTATGGCCACCTTAAGCAAACACATAAAATGAAGCTCTTATGCATCACAAGACATGCATGCAGACAGCCATAAGTGTTGAAGCATAACAGTCTATCCTGTCCACAGGACATGTTTCGCTGCATCTCTATGTCAGCCTCTTCAGATGGAAGCGCAGCATGGGGGCTCCCTGTACACGAACGTTGGGGCTGCCATTGAAAGCACAATGTGCACAGTACAAACTTGCTCCTTATCCCCCTCCTCTAACGCTGGCTCAGCCAATCACACAGGACTAGGTCCCCATAGCCCGCCCACCGCCACGTGACAGGCAGGGAGGGGAAAGCGTCATGCATACCACGCTTGGAGCGCAAGGAAGTGCGCTCCACGCGGTATTTGGACCGGGTGGCCCGGCTAGTCTGTGCATATTGCGCGTGCAAGACACGTCCACAAAGGCGGAGCCATAGGTGAGCGAGATAGACCCCCATTGTTGCAGAAACCTGACAAACCTATGGGCATCCAAATAACAGAGAGGAGGAAAAGGAGGGAGAAAAAAAAAGATAGAGAGAAAAAAAAATCTTATTATATACTAATAAAAAGCAAAACAGAAATATTTAGGAAATATCTTTATAAAGAATAAGCCTTGCTGAGAATCCCCTTTGAAGAGATGGACTAGTCCAAAACCTGTCGCTTCTGTCAGATTTCTACTACCTACTGTAAGTGACAGCAATATAGGAGCAAAGTAATTTATGACTCATTTTACTCTGGAAATTTATGTTTGCACATATTTTAAATTTTACAATTTCTCACCATAGTGCCTCTTGAAGAAAAGCATTAATGATGCCAATTCTGTCAGTTTTGATTTAGTAATATTATGGGTGACTCAATAATTTCTTTCTTAATATTTGACAAGAAAAAAGACCAAATTGAATCAAAACTATAACATGTTTTTTTTTTAATTAAAGCAGTTAATAGAAAGTAAAATCAATGGTTGTTGAAGAGGCGCTGTAGTGACACACAGTCATTTTCCTGCAAAACTACCTCCTCTACGGGCTGGTGCACACCGTGCGGCTTCTTCAGCGTTTCTGCAGCCGCTTGCGGCTGCGGATACGCTTGGTCAATGTATCTCAATGGGGTGGTTCACACCAGAGCGGGAGGCGTTTTGCAGAAATGCATACTCCCGGGGTGATGCATTTTTTGGATTGTGGATGCGTTTCTGCCTCAATGTTAAGTATAGGAAAAACGCAAACCGCTCTGAAAAACGCCAGTTCAGAGCGGTTTTGCAGGCGTTTTTGTTACAGAAGCTGTTCAGTAACAGCTTTACTGTAACAATTTCTGAAATCTACTACACCAAAAACGCTTCACAAAACCGCAAAATGCTAGGTGAAAGGCTACAGAAAAATAACAAAAAGCGTTTCAAAATCTGCCAGCATTTTGCGGATCTGCTAGCGGGTTTTGGTGTGCACCAGGCCTAACTGTATATTTCTTTCTATTGGTATGCTTAGCCTAGGCTGTTTAGCTATGCAGAATTCTCCTCCCAAAGCATTCTGAGAGACCATGCATTATTTTCACTGACTTCGATATTCTCAGAAACAAACATTCAGCAGAGCTGCACCTGACAAGACTAACAATGTTGGCGCCTGTGATAAATTTCAGAATGTTAATCGTGGCGAGCAAAGATATTACAAAAGGCAAACACTGACTAAATAATTAACAAATGAATATTGTAAAAAAAAAAAAAATGTGTTCATTACATTATTTTCACCACAGTTCCTCAAAACGGCCATTATTACAAGTTATACAATGCAAGTTCTCTGAAATGTGGTACTTCTGATCAGGGCTGGGACTAGGTTCTCCAGCAAAAAAGGATAGACACCAAAGCCACTTTAAAAACTTGTTTTTACCTGTTATTTAGCTTAAAGAGAATCTGTATTGTTAAAATCGCACAAAAGTAAACATACCAGTGTGTTAGGGGACATCTCCTATTACCTTCTGTCACAATTTCGCCGCTCCCCGCCGCATTAAAAGTAGTCAAAAACCGTTTTAAAAAGTTTGTTTATAAACAAACAAAATGGCCACCAAAACAGGAAGTAGATTGATGTACAATATGTCCACACATAGAAAATACATCCATACACAAGCAGGCTGTATACAGCTTTCCTTTTGAATCTCAAAAGATCATTTGTGTGTTTACCTTCTGTCCCCTTCTTCTCTCATGCACTGAACATTACAGGCTTCCTGCAGACAGCTCTGAATGTGCCTGTGTTTGTAATTCCTCAGTATGTGTCAGCCAGCTACTTTCACAGCCTAACAGAGAGGAGGATTTTTATCCAGCTCTCTTCTATCACTGATAAGATAGCAGAGACGCTGCTGGCTTATGTAAATAAAACACACACTGGAGTGTGCATAGAGGAACAGACCAGCACGGAAGAGTTGGCAGCCTTCCAGACACAGGCCGACAAGTCTGACAGGGGAAAGATACATTGATTTATTACAGAGACCGTGATAGTACAAAGTGCTGCAGTGAGCCAGAACAGATTAGAATAGGTTTAGGAACTTGTAGGATGGTAGAAAAAACGTTGTAATTTTTGTTACAGAGTCACTTTAAGGAATATGGCCGCATTCCCGCGGCAGAACGAGGGTTTTATACCCCCTAAATCCTGGGGCAAAAATCCACAACTTTCAAAGTCATGGATTTTGCTGCCCGGGGAGGCAGAGCTTAGCGCTGCAGCTCTGCCTCCATTAGCATCATTCCTCCGCTGATCGCCGCCTCTCCCTGCCCCTCTCAGTGAAAGAAGACTGAGAGGGGCGGGGAGAGGCGGTGATCAGCGGGGATTGACGCAAGTAGAGGCAGAGCTACAGCGCTAAGCTCTGCCTCTGCAAGGAAGCGATCCCTGTTTTTTGCCCTGGGGATTTGGGAGTTATAAAACCCTTGTTAACACTGGCCATATTCCTTAACCAGTAGCCGACCGCGTCACGGCGATGGGCGTGGCCTCGGCGGCAGCCCCAGGACCGCCTAACGCCGATCTGCATAAAGTCCTTGGGCTCTGGTTTGCAGGAGATCGCGCGCAGGTTGCATGTGCATCTCCTACTTGGTGGGCGGACCCTTCAGTCTCTGAGCGGCTATTGCCGTTCGGGAGAGTGTTAGACGGCGAACCCGCCGTCTAATTACTGGTACAGCACTGCGATCTGCAGCAGCGCTGTACTGGAGACCTCCTCCTCCTTAGGCACAGGGGTGATCAGCTGTCATAGGCTGAAGCATATGACAGCTGATCACGTGGATTGGCTGGCGAGGGGAGGGAGGGGGAGTATATGAAAGTAAAAAAACAACACATTTTTTATTAATAAAAATGACAAATAAACAAACATAAACAAATAAACAAACATCTGGGGGGCAATCAGACCCCACCAGCAGAGAGCTCTGTTGGTGGGGAGAAAAGGACCCCCCCTGTGTTGTGCGGCCCTGCAGCTTGGCCTTAAGAGCTGCAGTGAACAATTTGTCAAAAAATGTTCTGGTCACTACGGGGGTTTAACACCATGGTCCTCAAGAGGTTAAGCTAAATGACAGGTAAAAACAAGTTTTTAAAGTGGCTTCAGTCTCTCTTTAAATGCACTACCCCCAATTATCCTCCCCCATCAGACTTTGATTGTGTGCTCAGGCCCCAAGGGCCTCCATTCCTTCTCCCCCCATCAGTCACCTGTTCAGGTTATTGTTAGTGGCTCACTGGTGTCCCTCCCTCCTTTTTAAACCAGACCCACTTGCAGATTGCTCAGTCAGGCTGACAGAGAGAGGCTCCCCTTATGATACCCTTAGTCCGTCTTTCCCTATCACACACAGGGTTACACATCTACACTCACGTTCCTTTCTTCTGACACCACCCATTGTATTACGGAGTGCAAAGGGTTGGGGCAGCACAGATGCAGCTCATTCTGCAAATTGTACTGCAGCTACTGTTGGTAGTAACAATTTGACAGATCTGACAGGATTTGGACTAGTACATCTCCTCATGGGGGACTCTTGGGTATTTCATTACTTACAAAAGCACTTCTTGAACGGCAGTTGATCAGTCTAACAGCCAAAATAGTGGGCAAATGAGCAGAAAGGCTGACAAGCATCTTTGTATAGATTCCTTTTAAGGAGTGTTTTTGTAAAGAATAAAAGTAATACAGAAAATTTTCCATGAGGCGATGAACTAGTCCAAAATTTGTCAGCTCGGTCAGCTTTTTACTACATACTCAAAGTGACTGCAACATAGGTAAATAAAAAGTAATTTCGAGTGCAATTTACTCTGGGAGAAATTCACATTTTACATGTATGTATTTTAAATTTTAACATTTTAGTGGTACTTCAAATATTTTCACAGGAACAGGTGCAACTCTTTCCTATTTTAAAGTGTTGGGTGTGTGCCAGCAAGTTCAAAGTCATCATAGTGAAACCAAAGTCAGCAAGTTCAAAGTCATCATAGTAAAACCTTAGTGCTGTTCACTGCATGGTCACAGATCAGTCTGCCAGTGTGTGGACAATATTAGGTTTCATAAAAAAAAAAAAATTAATAACAAAACATTGCTTCGAACATCTTTTTTTTTTCAAATTGTAGACTTTAACATCACTGAACCCATTCGCCGGCATCAAAATGTGGAGGCAAAGACAGAGCTTGCAGCTCCAGGCTCGACTCCAAAAAGAGACCTCAGACGAGGAAACTGGAAGACTGAAAGCACATCTAGTACAACAAGTAGGTTCTTCTTCTCTGTCTAACCTCCAAGAACAGTGGTGTAGCTAGGGCGGGGCAGCTAAATGTAGCGCAACAACAATGGGCGCGTGGTAAACGAACTGCAGCTACCAAAGTGTCCGCTATTAGTAGCCGCAGTTTGCATAGCAGGCAAACATTTTTGCTGCCCTAGGGCGGGAAGGTGAGGGTTGTTAGTTGTCGAAGTTGGGAGGGTTATTAGCTGTCCAGGGGGGTCATTAGTTGCCGGGATTATTAGTTGCCGGGGGGGGGTGTTATTAATTGTCTGGGGGGTTATTAGTTGCCGGGTGGATTATTAGTTGTCCGAGGGGGATGTTTAGTTGCTTGGGGGTTTATTAGTTGCCCACCAGGGAAGGGTTCTGTGTGAGAGAAGGGAGAGGTTAGGTCATAGTGAAATATCAGCAAATATTACCAATATTTCACTATATCATTTAAGTTGTAGAATATCTGTAAATATACCAATATTTTACTACCACTCCCTTAAGCCAATTTTTGTTTGTTTATGCCCACGCCCAAATCAGTGCACAACGTTTTGAAATGGACCCTAATGAAGAGCTACAGTGATTGAGGCGTTTTGGTAGGCCCCTTTGGTTCAAGGGCACTGGTAGGGTTGCATCCTGTTTTTTTCTTAATGTGCCCCAAACAAGATACCAGATTCCTTTCATTTGGACCTAATACTTTTATTCCTTGGCATGGTACAGTTACAGTGTACATGCAATAGTTTTCAAGTGACATTTTAACGAGGGAATTGCAGATAATGCACAGCTAGGCCCCATTCACACGGGGAATCGCAAAACCCCAACAAAATCACTAGCAAAGCGATTTTCCTGTGGTGTTTTACTGTACAGGAAAGCGATTTTGGCGTGATTGCATTTTGTGATTCTTTAACATTGAAATGCATTTGTTCAAAAATCACCCCAAAAAATACTGCATGCGCCATTTTTAAAGGGCTAGTTCACATTCACATTAGTTCACATTCAGGGCTTGATTCACTAAACAGTGATAACTCACATCATGGTTTTTGCACGCGCTTCCGCAGTTTTGCACGCAATCGCGAATTTCCATGCGCAATCGCAAATTTTTGTGCGGAAATTCGCGATTAGTGTGGCCGTGATATGAGTTAGCACGGTTTAGTGAATCAAGCCCTTACAGTGTTAACGCAAATCACAATCGCGGTACACATTTTCATGTTTCATTTTACCGCAATTTGTGCTTGTGATTCCCGTTCAATAGAACAAGAATCACAACGCGATCGTCCCCAAAGCGCTGCATGCAGCGCGTTTGCGATTGATCGCAATTACAAACGCTGCAGTGTAAATGTATCAATAGATATACATACGTTGGCTGGCAATCAGCAAAGCACTGTAAAAGAGTCCCAGTGTGAACCAGCTCTAAGATTTCAGAAAATCGCTAATCACTGGCGATCGCTACAGAATGAACATTACCATTGACTTGCCTTAGCAGTAGCGTTTTGCTGATCGCCAGCAATCTAAGTGCTGCTAAAGTGCCCAGTGTGAACCTATATAGTTCCTATGGTAATAACAGGAAACACTAAAAGAAGGAGCCCTGTCAACATTTGCTTACAAATCAGCAAGCATGACTTGCTTTCATACCACAACATGTACTAATAATATTATATTGCCAAGAAAGGGTGTGTTTTATTAATATAATGTAACCCTGGAGTTCCAATTAGGTTATTTTACCTAAACAAAAAAGCACAATGTGTGTTTCTCTCAAGGGCACTGTAGCGGAGAGATGTCGTTTGTAGTGTTTAACTAGTTGACCACTGAGGGGTTTTTCCCCTTGAGGACCAGAGCAATTTTCACCTTTCAGCGCTCCTTCAATTCATTCGCCAATAACTTTATCACTACTAATAACAACAAAATTATCTATCATATGTTTTTTTCAGCATCATTTAGGCTTTCTTTGGGTGGTACATTACGCTAAGAATTATTTTATTCTAAATGCATTTTAGTGAAAAAAAATAAGAAAAAAAATTTAAAAATTCATTCTTTCTCAGTTTTCAGCCATTATAGTTTTAAAATAATACATGCTACTGTATTTTATTTGCCCATTTGTCCCAGTTATTACACGGTTTAAATGATGTCCCTATCACAATGTATGGTGACAATATTTTATTTGGATATAAAGGTGTATTTTTTCAGTTTTGGGTCCATCACTAATTACAAGCCCTTATTTGCAAAAATAAAACCAAACAAGAACAGTAATATACACTCTTGACATACATATTAAAAAAGTTTAGTTTCCAAGTTAACTATTTATGTAATTTTTTATTTAAGTTTTTATTTTGGAAACTATGGGAAGGGATGTAAGGGCTTAATTACTGCTATAATGTCAGGATATCTCCTGTAGCATGTTCTGTCAGTTGCAGTGGAACTGCAACCGGGCAGTTCTGACTTATCTGCTTGCATTCGGTTGCGCATTTGCAATAAGTCTCATTGTCATTTGCAATCACTCTGCAGTTCAGAGCAGTTCAGGATGTTGTCAGGATTCCTCCTATTGCTTGCTGCATTTGAACTGCAGCCAGATAGCCCTAGATTTCCTACATGCATATTGTTGCATAATATTGCATGTATTTGTTATGAGAGTTCTTTTTCACAGTCGGCTGGCAGCATGTTATCAAGCTGGCTCAGGATTGAGTAATTACCATTCAGCTGTGTGGGAATTTGCATGGCTGCATCCATTGGCTGTCGACATAAAAGTCTGCCTCCCATTTCAGACCCGGCCCGACATAGCGTTCAGCTCCCTGAGTTGTTGTTGGGTCATTTATGTGAATTGTATATTGCATGGTTTAATCTGGTTTCTTGCTTGGACGTTTGCTGTATCTGCGGGGATACAATAAAGTCCTTCTGATCCTGATAGCTTAGATTCTGCCAGCACCATGGTGACTAGTAGTATTCCTTCTTGGCTTGCTCTTGAGGACGTAACTAAAGCAGCAGTTGCCATTAGTTACGCTCCTACCTGTTAGTCTTGTCTATGTCAGTGTGAATGTTGCCGTCGCTGGGGCAGTGACTAGATTGGCAAGCATTCCGTCTGTCTGTCTGTCATTTGTCTTGTTAATTGTTATTACTTGTGCTTTAGCTAGTTTCTTGATAAATATATATGCAAATCTGCGAATATATATTTATCCGTTAGTTGAGCTATTTGTTATTTTCCTGAATTAACGTGTATGACGTTAGCCTGTTACCGACTCCGATTCCGCCTAGTCCACTGTACCACTGCCATCTGATCTATCGTGTATGACCGAAGCCTGTTACCGACTACGTCTGTTGTGTATTGTATCACATAGCATCTAGCCTGATAGGCGGCCAGAATTGCAGTTGCTCTGGGCAATCTTGCTCCCTTGTTCATTACTCCTGTGTCCATCTGTGTAGCCTCTTCCATCACCCAGCTACATAGTCTGGAGCACACACGCTGACTCAGAAAGTATGCCCCCCCCAAAGCATTACATTTAATTTATGTATTTTCCTTTATTGGGACATTTTTAGGTGTAATTTTACTTTTTGGCCACTAGACACTTTGTTTTTATTATTTTCTTTTGACTGCATACACTGTTACAGTAAGTAACTCTAACTTTCATTTTTGTCAATGAACGCCGGCATCTCATTGATGCCAGTATTCATTGATGTTGAGCACTGAGATCAGAGAATAGGAACTGTGTTCTGTACACTAACAGGTGGCGATGAGAACAGTGTGCGGGGCGAATAAGAGCGGAAACAGCGGCCTAATATCTATGTCCCTGGGACTGCAGATGAAGTCCTGCAGGGCGTAGATATACCACCTGCGGTGCAACAACTATGCAGAGGCAGCAACAATAGGTATGTAAACAGGGCATGTAAGCAAGAGGAAGATAGTGACAGTAATGCAGAGCGTTACCATTCCACACTACGTTGTAACGCAAAGCACCCGCACTGTGAATGTCGCATAGCTGGTACACTGCAGTGCGGCAAGCCCCATTACAGAGTGGTCATTATGCCGCAATGCACCACTGTGAACATGTCTTTAAATGGATATCAAGAGGTTAACTGTACTGGAGTAAAGAATAAAGCTGTTAAACAATTTTACAGTTCACAGACGATTATATTATGTTAAATTTGCGAAGGTCTCAGATGTGCCCACTCCATTTGTTTTACAGGTAGCAGCAGTAGCCGATCCAGCACTCGAAGCATACTGAGTATCAGTAGTGGAATGGAAGGAGATAACGAGGTAATTATCTCTGTGTTTCAATGACCAGTTCAGCAGTTCTTGCCTTAATTTATATAAATTAATTAAAATCCTTTGCACTCACGTTTAGCTTGTTTTTAACTGGAGTGCCTCCGTCACCTGCTTCAAGTGACATGAGAGATCTCTCAGCTGCAAACACCCACCCTGCTGAGCAGTACCTCATGATGACCAGCAGGTGGAGATGAGTAAACATGAGTTTTCATTTTTGCTCCTCTCTGATCAATGTAGTTGGGTGAACTAGACATGCAGGTCTGGGCACACTCTCAGTTCCCATCACTACACCATCATCTGCAGTTTACGTAAAAAAGTTCCAAAGTCACTTACAAAGTAGCATAATCTGATGAAAATGCATTCATATTAATATCATATAAACATTTATTATGCGAGTCAATAAAATACATCCTGATTTATCAGATATCCTTTGCTTTTAATCGTAAAACAGTCCATAGTTTCTCCAACTCTGTTCCTGATCTCCTTCATTAAAGGTACCCATTAAAGGACTACTATAGCGAAAAAAGTAAGCAGTTAACATCTGGCAGAACTGACAGGCTCTGGACTAGTTTGGAACTGTTAATGCTGTGCATCAATTAAATAATGATCTTTTCATCTAAATAGTCTGAACAAAAATATGATTGTTCATTACAAATTGCACAGTTAGAGGACTACTACAGTGAAAAAGTAAGCAGTTAAAAACTGACAAACGACGGGTTTTGAACTAATGCATCTCCTCATGTGGGATTCTCGGGGTTTTCACTGTAGTGGGCCTTTAAAGGGACTCCGAGCACCTCTCATGGGAATGCCTTTAAGACAGACGACTTTCAACAAAGTCGTGCTATGACCCTTCTGGAAGAGCCTCTTGCAATAGCCATGCTTGTCACTTCCTCTTCCTGCTTCATTCAGTGATGCACTTCTCTAATAGAGAAGACAGGGGTGACCAGGAAGTTATAACATAGCCAAGATGGCAGCCGCGATTTTTAAATTGAAATCGAACGAAAACTATATGGTTCAGAACGGCGATTCAGGCATCAAATGAAAGAGGAGAGAAACAAGCTACAGAAAGGTATGCATCTTTAAGTACTTTGCAGTACTGGTTGGAGTCTAAAAGGCATGCCCATGAGAGGTGCTCGGAGTCCCTTTAAAGGACCACTATCACGGAAAAAGTAGGCAGTTAAAATCTGACAGAACCAACGGGTTTGGGGTCAGTCAATCTCCTCATGGGGGATTCTCAGGGTTTTCTTTGTTTTCAACAACATTTTCTGAACAGCAGTTTAACTGCCATTGTAGTAAGATACCAGCCAGCCTCCCTACTCACTTGCACACTATTTTGTCCGTTAGACTTTGCAACTGCTGTTCAGGAAATGCTGTTGAAAACAAAGAAAACCCTGAGAATCCCCCATGAGGAGTTGGACTGGTCCAAAACCTGTCAGTTTTGTCAGATTTTAACTAAGAGATCAGTGTTAGGAACTTTTCATGACTATATATGGATAAACCAACTGAGATGGAATTATTTCTGTTAATATTGTAGGATAGTGAAATACCAGAGCAACCTCCAAGACTTCCTCGGAGGTCCGTGCCAGAGGTTACACCTCCACCAAGGCCACCAAGGGTAGGAAGAAGCACTAGAAGGTAAACCTGCATTCTATAATCAAGACTGAAGGTTAAGTACTAATTGACTAACTCTCAAGTTTATGTAATATAAAAAGATATGAATGATTGTCTTATGCATGCTATATTCAATAGCCTACGTCATTATTTATGACAATATAAAACTGTTTAATTTGCTTACAGTTACTTAAAGCTATTCAATTTTATCTCACAGTGTTCATTTGTTTTGCAAATGCAACAGTATTGCTAAAATACAAAAAAGCACCCTTTTATTGCTCCAAATGTCAACACTTGCAGCTGGTGATGTCCGTCCCACCCTGGCAACTGCCGCCTAAACCTACTTCCATCTGGTCACCATCCCCACCAGGACCTCTAGGCACAGGAGTGCTTTCATTCCCCAAGCCGTCCTGGCCTAAACTCTGTTTAACGTCAAACGGTTAACCAGAATGATGTACATATCCCCCATGTGTTTCTGTGAGCCCATGTATGCATTGTATATGTACCTATGTTTGCGTGCTCTGGCAACGCAAGTCTACTGTATTATGTGGCAAAAGGAATTCCGTGTAAGATACACTGTACTTGGCGAATAAAATCTATTCTGATTCTGATTCCCTTTCATGGGGCTGTTTTATACTACCTGCAATTTTGCTTCATTTTCTAATTGCATGCAAACCACAAAAAGCAAGGTCATCAGCAAAATAATGAATATCACAGGAACCCTTTTATACTAGTGCGATGTAACTGCAATGCGATTTTGCCTGATTGCAAAAGCCCACCTCTGGTTCTCTTTATGTTAAAAAAAAAAGGTTTTTAACTTATCTGGGGCTTCTTGCAGACCCCTGAAGTCGTCCGGTGCCCTCAACGTCCTCCCGATTCCCTCCATCCAGTAGCGGTGAACCCCATAAAGCTGGCCAGTCACCGCCGGTTACTGCAGAAGCCACGCGCACCCAGATGGCGCTCCTGCGGCCAGGATTGTTCTCCGCATACGCAGTAACGATTTTCGTGTACTGCGCATGTAGAAATGTTTTTCTTTAAAGGTTATTATGCTGTGGCGTATCTTTCAGAGTACAGAGAAAGTACTGAGTGCAGATCTGCTTTAAGTTGTCATTTAAAGGGGAACTGAAGAGAGAGGTATATGGAGGCTGTCATGTTTATTTCCTTTTAATCAATACCAGTTGCCTGGCAGCCCTGCTGGTCTATTTCTCTGCAGTAGTATCTGATTAAAACCAGAAACAAGCATGCAGCTAGTCTTGTCAGATCAGACTTATAAGTCTGAACCACTGAAACACCTGATCTGCTGCATGCTTGTTCAGGGGCTATGGCTAATAGTATTAGAGGCAGAGGATCAGCAGGGCTGCCAGGCAACTGGTATTGTCTAAAAGGAAATAAACATGACAGCCTCCATATACCTCTCTCTTCAGTTCCCCTTTAAGATAAGCAAGGCAATAATTTTGAGAATACAGTAGAATGTAACTTCTTTTTAGTAGGTAATTTAAAGGAAACCTAAAGCAAAAAAAAAAAAAAAACCCAGTTTAAAGAGGAGCTCCAGTGGAAATAATGTAATAAAAAAAAGTGCTTCATTTTTACAATAATTATGTATAAAGGAATTAGTCAGTGTTTGCCCATTGTAAAATCCTTTAAATCCCTGAATTACATTCGGACATATATTACATGGTGACATTTTTACTGTTGGCAGGTGACGTAGCTGCTGCTTGCTGTTTTGGCAGTTGGAAACAGCTGTAAAGAGCTATTTCCCACAATGCAACAAAGTTCACAGACAGGAAACTGCCAGGAGTACCATGGTCCTCAGAGTTTCTTGTGGGAGGGGTTTCACCACAAAATCAGCCATACAGAGCCCCCTGATGGTCTATTTGTGAAAAGGAATAGATTTCTCATGTAAAAGGGGGTATCAGCTACTGATTGGGATAAAGTTCAATTCTTGGTCGGAGTTTCTCTTTAACTTACCTGTGCCTTCTACCAGCCCCCTGCAGCCGCGATCGAGGATGAGTGACCATTGACTGGCTGAGTTTCCAGAAACTAAAATGAGTTGCTGCGGGGGGACAAGAGGATTGGTTTGTCCCAGCATGGGCACAGGGCGGCTGCAGGGGGCCGGTAGAAGCCCCAGATAAGTTAAAATAGCCTTTTTTTGTTATTGCTTTAGGTTTCTTTTAATTTATTTGTACAGATGTGCACATTAGGGAAAAAAGGTAATGAGCAGGGTATAAATATTCAAGGATTGAGCAAATAACATGAGATGACCGGCACATAGAGGTAGCTGTGTCTCTAGCCCAAGGGTGCCCACACTTTTTTGACTTGCGAGCAGCTTTGAAAATTACAGAGCTCAAGAGATCCCACCAACATTTAAAATAGCCAGGTATAGGTGCACCCAATATAGGTAGCTAGACATAGGTACCCCAATATAAATAGCTAGACAAAGGAGTCCCCCATGTAGATAGCTAGGTATAGGTTCCCCCATACAGAAAGTTAGGAATAGGTGCACGCCACATAGATAGCTAGGCATTGGTATCCCCTATATATATAGCTAGGCATAGGTGCCCCCCATATAGATAGCTAGACAAAGGTGTCCCCATATAGATAGCTAGACAAAGGTACCCCAATGTAGATAGCTAGGTAGAGGTTCCCCCATACAGAAAATTAGGAATAGGTGCACGCCACTTAGATAGCTAGGCATAGGTATCCCCTATATATATAGCTAGGAATAGGTTCCCCCCATATAGATAGCAAGGCATAGGTGCACCCCATATAAATAGCTAGGAATAGGTTCCCCCCATACAGATAGCTTGGCATAGGTGCCCCCATATAAATAGCTAGACAAAGGAGTCCCCCATGTAGATAGCTAGGTATAGGTTCCCCCATACAGAAAGTTAGGAATAGGTGTACGCCACTTAGATAGCTAGGCATTGGTATCCCCTATATATATAGCTAGGCATAGGTTCCCCCCATATAGATAGCTAGGCATAGGTGCCCCCATATAAATAGCTAGACAAAGGAGTCCCCCATGTAGATAGCTAAGCATAGGTGCCCCCCATCTAGATAGCTAGGTATAGGTTCCCCCATACAGAAAGTTAGAAATAGGTGCACGCCACATAGATAGCTAGGCATTGGTATCCTCTCTCTATGTATATATAGCTAGGCATAGGTGCCCCCATATAGATAGCTAGACAAAGGTACCTCCCATGTAGATAGCTAGGTAGAGGTTCCCCCATACAGAAAGTTAGGAATAGGTGTACGCCACTTAGATAGCTAGGCATAGGTATCCCCTATATATATATAGCTAGGAATAGGTGCACCCCATATAAATAGCTAGGCACAGGTGCCCCCCTCCCTCCACTGGGCGCCGCTCTCCTCCACATTGTCACCCCTCTTGCTGACCCTGCATGCCCAGCAGCACTGAGACCTCAGATAGGCATCTGGCATACTATTTTAAAATGCCAACCGCGATCTACTCAGCAGTCCTTTGTGATCTACTGGTAGATCACAATTGACACAGTGGGCAGCCCTGCTATAGCCCAAAGCTTGGCATTGCTTTTATAATGCTGACAGTGCTAGAGAAGTGAGGATGGAGGTAATGGAGTCATTCTTTAAAATCAGAGCAATGAAGGGAAGCAAGAGATAAAGGAAAGAATAGATAATTGTAAAGTTTTTTGCTGAGTAAAAACACAATCTTTTTCATTCTAGATCCCAATCCACGTCATCTTCTAACCAATGGGATGGACCTCCAGTGCCACCTAGGGGCCGTCAATAAGTACTACGATCATTGGAACTGTGCAGCACATATTTTCCCCATTAACACAGTGAACCTGAGAGGGTTGATACTTCTAATTGGTTCGGTTTAATTTTCCAGAAAAGACTCACCTTACATTGCATAAGGAGAAGTGGAAAAATTATTTTGTATACAATTGGAAAATAAATGTTTGCGGTTGTTACTGGGCAGCCTTAACTGCTAAAGACCGTAGACTTGAGAACATATATGAAGCCCTGTATATTGGTAACATGAGTCCAATTCAAAATATTAAGTGGTAGTATTTGCTACCAAGGGTGTCCCTTCCCCTAGGCTTGGTCAGGCCTAGGTAGGCAGTGCTCAGTCCTGTGGTTCACCAATCCACACCTGTCCAGTATCAAATACATGTAAAGGAGGCACTCAATTTGCTATATAAACTTGTTTATCAAATCTCAGCAGTTACACAACATGTTTCAGGGTTACCCCCTTCATCAGATGTACATGCTTATTCTGAATCACAGTGAATATATACAAGTGTAAATGTACCACACCCAAAACTGGACAGCCCCTTCCTGGTCAGATGACCATTGTGACAGCATCAAAGGCCAAAAAGTTTATTTTGACCTGTTAGGGTAAAAAAAAAGGTGCTGGGCATTACACACGGATGCCTACCAACAAATAACCTGATCTATATACAATCGACAATTGCTGATTACACAGGTAAACACCCGGATACAATAAATGCTGCTTCTCGGACCACACTGAAAATATTCACAGCACTAATCAGGCTGAGCCTCTAATGTTCATGACTTGGGAATACTCTTGCCTGCGCTGAAATATTAGCAGCATCCAGCGTACTGATGATGTCACCAATCAACATAGACGATATAACTTCAGCCAGCAGAATCTGAACAGAAATGCTAAGGCACTGAAACCAGATGAACGACTTATCTGCTGAAGCCAAGATGTTCCTCTGTATCCATAAAATGTTATCCCGGATGCTGGTTCCTTATGTACAGATCGAATCAAGTCATAAGACAATCTCAACATATTAAATTAAGTCATAGAATGCAAATTGTCACTGTATTTTGTACATACCATTGCATTCCCCAAATGTACATTGCTAAGAAATAATATTAAACTCAATATTGCAGTAAAAAGTTATCTGTGCTTTCTCGACAAATGTAAATTATTGCGTAACAAGAGCAAATAGAGCTGCACTATAAAAGTGATCGTGTTCATTCTTCTAGGGCATACATGTCAAACTCCGGCCCGCGGGCCAAGTCAAGCCCTCAGAGCCAGTAATTTTGGCCCTCAAGTGTTTTCCCCACTTTGCATTATGTTTGGCCCCCTGTAGACCACCAGGGAAGCTATATTGGAGGTGAAACCCTAGAACACTTGGGAAACCATATGGTGGAGGGAGGGGGGAAGCACTAAACACTAGGGAACTGTATAGGGGAGGGAGGAGGGCCACCTGGGAATTTTATAAGGTAGGAAAGTGGCCAGTAGACAATTGAGGTTGGCCCGTGACTAGGTCCCAGTGTACAATTTCGGCCCACTTTGTATTAGTTTGACATCCCTGCTCTAGGGTAAAAAGCAAATCTAGTACAACAAGAAAAAGAGTACCCATTATGGAGGATAGTATATACAGTAGTAACAAAAATACTCTACAAGAACTTAAATTATTTTTGTTACTATATACTATCCTGCATAATGGATACTCTTTTCCTTTTTTTCAAAGGATGGTCTCTGAGGAAGCGGGCTATTCCACGAAACAGTTGTTAGACCAGCTTCTCTCTAGTTGCTTGTAACCTGTTGTGCAACCTGTTCATAAACACTGGAAGCAGATGTCCTGGTGCACAGCACTATTTGTTCTACTATTTCTTTATAGCAAAGCCTCTTTACCTGCTAGAAACACCACATTTTCACCGCCTAATGCCGATAGGCGTCGGCAGATCGTTAGTGGTTTCCCAGCCATTCCATGTCAGTTCACGGAGACTGTCTCCGTGAACAGTCTGCGAGCAGCCGATCGCGGCTCGCAGGCTAAATGTAAACACGCGGGGAAGAAATCCTCGCTGTTTACATCATACACCGCTGCCGCGCAGCAGCGCCGTAAAGGAGATCGGCGATCCCCGGCCTCTGATTGGCCGGGGATTGCCGGCATTTGATAGGCTGAAGCCTATCCTAAGCAGCGCAGGATGGATTTCCGTCCTGCGCAGCCCAGAGGGAGAGGGAGAGGGAGGGAGAGGAAGGGAGGGCGGAAAACGCTGCGGAGGGGGGCTTTGAGGAGCCCCCCCCGCAACACAAACAAAAAATGATGTTGGGTCCCCCCTCCCGAGCCTCTTTAACCCCCTGTCCCCCATGCAGGCTGGGATAGCCAGAATGTGGAGCCACAGCCACATGGGGCTTTGCACCCTGAGCTATACCAGCCTGCATGGTCCAATGGTATAAGGGGGCTCTGGGGGAGAGAGGCAGCCAAGCCTCCCCCTCAGCGCCTACTGTCCTCGGTAACATACCCTGCAAATTTGGTATTTGTAGCAGTTAAGGCTTTGCTATTAACTGCTAAAGTCAGCGGCCAGTGAAACATTTCCCACACTGCACAAGAACTTTAAAATCGATTTTTTTTTTTTTTTAAAAAAAAGGTCTTTCTGAATTTTGTTTTCCTCTTGTACACTTGTCTCCTCTTCCACATACTCTGCAGGTTTGCTATTAACCGCTAAACTCAGAGGCAATTCGTCTGCCATTTAAGTTTATGTAGCCTGCTGCATACAGCCGGTTCATGAACATGGCGGTAAATTCGTGTTCGCGAACTGAAAATGTTATGTTTGCTACATCACTACTAACCAGGCATGTGAGCCTACATACATGCCTCTGTACATGACAAGTTTTGTACCTTGTGGTTCACCCACCACTACTGACGTTGCTCCCCCATACAGGGGAGGCTCGCAATCTCAAGAAAGGCAGGTTTCTCTGAAAGCGTGTGATGGAATGTTCATTGAAGCATGTATGGTTGTTGCATGTTTCTATCAATTCTCTTTTTTTGGCTAAAGCCTTTCTATTTAACTAAATACTGGATTTGGTTCCTCATTTTCCTTGAGTCTATAATTTCTTCAATTTCAAATCTCTATTATTAACAAAAAGAGGAGGAGACATTTCCATTTAACTAAATACTGGATTTGGTTCCTCAATTTCCTAGTCTAAAATGTCTTAAATTTTAAATTCTTCCTCACCATCAAGAACTAGAAGAGGAGGAGCAGCGGAGGGGCAATTGGGAAACTGTTTCGATTATTTTACAGTTTGAATAGGGATACATGAAAGAGTGGGAATACAGTGGGATGCGAAAGTTTGGGCAACGTTGTTAATTGTCATGATTTTCCTGTATAAATCGTTGGTTGTTACGATAATAAATGTCAGTTAAATATATCATATAGGAGACACACACAGTGATATTTGAGAAGTGAAATTAGGTTTATAGGATTAACAGAAAGTGTACAATAATTGTTTAAACAAAATTAGGCAGGTGCATAAATTTGAACACCACAAAAAAGAAATGAAATCAATATTTAGTAGATCTTCTTTTTTGCAGAAATTACAGCCTAACGATTCCTGTAGGTTCCAATGAGAGTCTGGATTCTGGTTGAAGGTATTCTGGACCATTACTCTTTATAAAACATCTCTAGTTCATTCAGGTTTGATGGCTTCCGATTATATTTAGGTCTGGGGACTGAGATGGCCATTCCAGAACGTTGTACTTGTTCCTCTGCATGAATGCCTTAGTGGATTTTGAGCAGTGTTTAGGGTTGTTGTCTTGTTGAAAGATTCTTTGTCTTCAGGTCATTTGTGTAACGATTGTGGAATTCTCTCCGTGGTCAGCGCACAGGATGCGCGCTGACACTGCGGAAATCCTCCACAAGCGTATAATCTGAGAGAACCCAGCAAAAGGTTCAATGCACCTGTAGAGGGGAATTCCTGCTGGCAGATGGAGCCGTGGAGTGCAGAGGAACAGATCCTCTGCACAGCCACAGATGCCAGTTAGGAATTGTACGAGGGGAAGCAATGCAGGGCAAGATAGCCCTTAAAGAGAGAAAGCACAGAGACAGGGTGTATGTGGGTCCACCAATCTAGTCACCATCCAGCGACGATGAACCCACAACCGTGAAGATCAGGTGGGAAAGCAATCGCAAGGGATGGCGATTGCTAACAGCGACACAAGACTGAATAAGCACAGAGAAGGAATGTATGTATGTCCACCAATCTCGTCGCCAACCTGCGACGGTGAACACACAACAGTGGAAACCAAGTGAGAATGCAATCGCAAGGGATGCGATTGCCAATGAGAATGAGCACAGGGACAGAATGTATGTGTGTGCACCAATCTAGTCGCCAACCCGCGATAGTGAACACACAACAGCAGAAACAAAGTGAGAACGCAATCGCAAGAGATGCGATTGCCTATGAGAATGAGCACAGGGACAGAATGTATGTGTGTGCACCAATCTAGTCGCCAACCCGCGACGGTGAACACACAACAGCAGAAACAAAGTGAGAACGCAATCGCAAGAGCTGTGATTGCCAATGAGAATGAGCACAGGGACAGAATGTATGTGTGTGCACCAATCTAGTCGCCAACCCGCGATGGTGAACACACAACAGCAGAAACAAAGTAGGAACGCAATCGCGAGAGAGGCGATTGCCAGAAGTGACACAAGACTGAGCAAGACAGAGCACGAGAGTAGCAAAGGCACAGCAAACAACAATGAGGAGATAAGGAAAATAACAAACGCTATCTAAACGCGAACATCGCATTCATTCGCAACAGCGAACGCGTTTACGGCGCGGTCTCCGCACGATAAGCGCAACAGAGACAAGCACGCCACCCTAACTAACCAACGCCACACAAACACGAAACAGAGAACGCGAACGCTTGCTTAACGGTTACCCCACCGAGCCTACAGCAAGCGTTCGTATCAGACAAGACAGAGAGAAGGAGCAGCCAGCAGCAACCGCAGCTCTGGCTTACACTCCCAGACAGAGTTCAAAGGAACCACCGCTGCTACCGCTAGAGCGAGTGCGATCCAGACAGACAAACGAACAGAGACAGGAATAGGTCAGATAAGATCCACCGCTCTTCCGCCAGAGCGAGTGCGATCTAGGTTCAGGGACAGGACAGGAAGGATCCACTGCTCTTCCGCCAGAGCAAGTGTGATCCAAGTACAGAAACAGAGCTTAGCAGGATCCACTGCTCTTTCCGCCAGAGCAAGTGTGATCCAAGTACAGAAACAGAGCTTAGCAGAATCCACTGCTCTTTCCGCCAGAGCAAGTGTGATCCAGGATCTGGAACAAACGATCCACCATCGCCAACCGCTGGCGACAGTGCAATCGCAAGGACAAACAGAAGACAGAACAGGCAACACAAATAATACAACCTGACTGTACTAGAGGGATGCCTAATGCAGTCCCCAGGAATACCCTAAGATAATCTTTAGCAAACAATAGCAAGGCTGACACTCCAGGAGTGTTTCAACAGTAACAAACCATGACCAGCAAAGGATTGTGGGATCACATTGTATTTATGCTGCAAGCCTTCAAGGGAGGCGACTAGGCAATTTGCATAATCAGTATATGCAAATTCCTCAGCAGCAGAGCAGGTCTGAAGCTTGCAAAACAAAGACAGGTCTATTATCCAGAGACCTGCATCCCACATGCTTGAGGAATGGTCAAACAGCTGTCTGCCTGTGCAGCCAGCTGAGTGGATCATTACAATTTGAGAGTTGTTTTGAGACCCACATGTTGCTACTCTTCAGAGAAATTTAAAAGAGGAGGAAATTTAAAAGAGGATTCACCTGTGTATGTAGGTCAGGGGTCACTGAGCTTACCAAGCCAATTTGAGTTCCAATAATTAGTTCTAAAGGTTTTGGAATCAATAAAATGACAACAGTGCCCAAATTTATGCACCTGCCTAATTTTATTTATACAATTATTGCGCACTTTCTGTAAATGCATTAAACTTCATTTTACTTCTCAAATATCACTGTGTGTGTCTCCTATACGATATATTTAACCAACATTTTTTATCGTAACAACCAACGATTTATACAGAAAAATCATGACGATTAACAACGTTGCCCAAACTTTCGCATCCCACTGTATTCTATAAGAGCGAGGTAGGGATAGTTTATTAGTGACAGTTAGTCGCTGATAAGGAATTACAGCCATAAAAGGCAAAGAACAGCTTTTGAGTGCAGGGGTTAGATTAAAAAGGTCAATAGTTCTTACATTTTAGCTATGGAACACAGAAAGACTGCATCACTGAGCCAATAAATCATTAAATCTACTTTTTACGTTTTTAAACATAAAATAAAATGGTGGGATAGCTAAAAAAAAAGGTCATTTTTAGGACTAGAAGGATAGGCAAAATTCTTTATCTCATCAACTTAGTTTCATCTCGGGTTCACTTAAAGAACAGTAAATTAATTTTCTCAGAGCAAAGTCTGAAAAATGTGGAACGGGGGGGGGGGGGGGGGGGGATGCTACTTACAGCAGTGGCAGAAATAGACTAATAGTCCAAAATGGACGCAGTGCCCGCGCTGAAGCAAATTCATATCGCTTTGACATGCATGGCTATGTGGATTTGGATGCGTGCTGTGGATTTTTTTCTCCTGCATGCGATTCAGATGCATCCTATTGATTTCAATATTCTGCAACTCCACATCTGCAACTGTATGCGGAAAACGTTAGTGGAAATAAGCCCTTAGTGATTAGAGTTACTAAAACTTTGTACACACACTAGATGAAACTCAGTTGAGGCAGCCGATAATGATTTGCTGAGAATGTAGCGTGTATACAGCATCCCCCAATGCCTTGAGCAGTGATCAGCCAGCAAAATCAATCTACGTCAGAGAGCTTTGCTCTTCCTACTCATCCACCTGCCCACCACATGACATCACAATTGTCCCACTTTGTTGTCCCTCCGCCCCCTGCATAGCAACACAACACATCAGTAGCCTGACTTTGCTGTGTTGGCCCTGCAATGTTGCCTGAGGGATCAGGTACCGATCCCCACCGGATCCTGGTACATGTGTGCAAACCTTAAAGGGAACCTGAAGCGAGTACAATTATTTAAAATAAACACATGAAGTAGCTACAAATGAATATTACATACTAACCTCCCCATCAGTTCCTCTCAGAAGCTCACCACTTTCTTCTTACAGTGCTCCCTTCCAGTTCTGACAATATTTTGTCACAACTGAAATATATTTGCTGTCAGTTACAACTGGATGTGCAAGGTAATGTCCATGTTTCCCTATGGCTCAAGTGGGTGATATTACAGTTTAACAGTGTGCTGACCAGGAAGCTATTATGGGGTAATGGCCATTTTTAAGTTCAGGTTCTCTTTAAAAAGACTGCATACTAAATAAATTGCTCGTGTAATAGACACACACCCACCAAACTGTTCAAACTATTTTTTTTTTGTGAAGAACATTTTTTGAGTGTTTAAATGTTTCCTTGGCTCAAGTAAATGAATGTAACATGAACTCTTGTGTTATACAGATACACGTCTGCTAACTCCACAAATGTGTTGTTTGATGATAGCCCTTTTTCCATAGGGTACCCATACACTGGTTATACATATACAAAACTCCACAGTAACAGCCCCCAGAACCACAGATCTGGGGATATGCCGATGCCAGGCCTCAACCGGATTGCTCTGACTGTCCCGAAACAAAGAAAAATTAAAAGAAAGAGGCGGCACACCACTGGCTGCAAACGGATGCTTGTATTGTGGAACAGACACTACATGTTACGGACCATACAGGCCCTTCCTCAAGTGTATCAGCTATATATCGATGGCAGAAATCATTCACTGGTTGATTTCTGCCATCAACATACGGCCGATTTGACTGCTCTGATTGAATTGGCTAGAAATCGATGCAACAGGCAGCATGATTGATCGACCATTCGTTTGGTCTCTTTCGGATGGAAAATCTAGGTCGATTGGCTGCTGGTGGCAGATCGATGGCATTGCATTGGATTGAATAGTGCAGCAATGCATTTCAATGGATTTTTAATAGATTTCATTCTGAAATCTACTGGAAATCTGTTCCTAGTGTGTGGCACACATCAAATAGATTCCTGTCAGATTCGACCTGACAGGCATCTGCCAGGAATCTATTTAATGGTCGAATCTGCTGCAAATCTATCTATCTAAGGACTTGATTCACAAAACGGTGCTAACTGTTAGCACGGCTGTTAGCACGGCTTTTCGTGCGTTTTCGCGTGAAAAAATGTTTTTTGCGCGAAAAAACGGTTATCGCATGAATTTTCTTAACTCCTCCTGTACTGGAAACAATATGAGACTTTTTCCTTTGCTACTCATGTTCTATTTCTTAGCTGTACTACACATACAGTTCATTATATCATAAGTTTATTTTCACTTCAGATTCCCTTTAACATGCTGTAACTTATCTTGTTCTCAAACTTAAAGTGTACCTGAGGTAATGTTCGGGTATAAAAACTCATACCTCATGCCGCAATAGCTGTAGCCCAAATTACATATCCCCCTCCCCTAGTGCAGAGGGTAAATAGAATAACTCCACCCTGAACTTTCAGCAGGTGCAGGGTGAGTCGTCTTTCAGCTTCATCCTGCGCTGAAATTTGGCCGCTGCAGTTTTAAATGTATGCCCTGGGCATCGGCGGTGGTCTGGAGGACAACATGGGTAGCCTCTGGAAGATCCCCTCTTCTTAGGTAAGTATTTGTTTTTTTCAGGCAAGGTCAGCCTCGGTTTTCCTTTAACTCCATCCTTTTTAGCCCTGTCTAGGAATTGGTAGTTCTCCAGTAATGCTTAATTTGCTCTATGGCATTACTGCACTCATGGTAACTATGTCTTGTAGTAGAGGCTTCCTAACCATTGTACTGTACAATATTAAAATGAGAAACATGGAGGACTGAGAAATTATCATAATATGCATTATGATCACTGAAACTTCGAGAATGTATCTTACCCTCAGACAGGTTCTCTTGCCCAGTGCAAACTATAAGAATATTCTCTATCAGACAGTTACTGCTCTTCCTTTTAAAGGATACCAGAGGTGACATGTGACATGATGAGATAGGCATGTGTATGTACAGTGCCTAGCACACAAATAATTATGCTGTGTTCCTTTTTTTCTTTCTCTGTCTGAAAGAGTTAAAGAGGAGCTGTTAGGTATAAGGTCTCAGAGAAAATAAACACATATATCAGTAGCTAAAGATTGGCTGTACTTACATTACATATGCATTTCACTGTCCACGTTTGTACTTCACAGAATTTTTATATAGTATATGCAGAGATTGATGCTCCTGACAGCTCATGGCAGGTTCCATGTTTTTCTGTCAAATGTGTCGTCATGTCCTGCCTGCTTCCTGATCACAGAAAAGCTCGTACTGAATAACACAGTGTGCAGTGAATATTAATGAGCCATGTGGCTAGGAACAATAGCTGACTCCTGCAGTGTACTCGGCCCTGAGATTTATCAGTGCTACGCGCTGGACTGATTACAAGCTGCTGTAACGTCTCATTAGCAGCCGAGGGGAGGGCCCCAGAATGCTTTGCAGTATAGTATGCGGCTTGCGTCCTCTTAGGTCTAACAGCTTTTCTGATAAGCACACATCAAAGGTAACTGAGATTTTTATCTTCACTAATGGCTTTTTGGCTTCCTTCTAAACTGTTTAACACAGGAGAATAGAAGTTTAAATTAGCTTCTGCAGCCTGACAGTTACTCTTTAAATATCAGGTATGTAAGTGGCTGACTCAGCCCTGACTCAGACAGGAAGTGACTACAGTGTGACCCTCACTGATAAGAAATTCCAACTATAAAACACTTTCCTAGCAGAAAATGGCTTCTGAGAGCAGGAAACAGATAAAAAGGGGAATTTCTTATCAGGGCACATATAACCCTGACTACATATACTGGGCACATATACCCCTGGCTACATATACTGGGCACATATATCCCTGGCTACATATACTGGGCACATATATCCCTGGCTACATATACTGGGCACATATACCCCTGACTATATATACTGGGCACATATTATACCCCTGGCTACATATACTGGGCACATATAACCCTGATTACATATACTGGGCACATATACCCCTGACTACATATACTGGGCACATATACCCCTGACTATATATATACTGGGCACATATACCCCTGACTATATATACTGGGCACATATACCCCTGGCTACATATACTGGGCACATATACCCCTGACTATATATACTGGGCACATATACCCCTGGCTACATATACTGGGCGCATACACCCCTGGCTACATATACTGGGCACATATACCCCTGGCTACATATACTGAGTAGAGTTGGGCCGAACGGTTCGCCTGCGAACGGTTCCATGCGAACTTCAGTGGTTCGCGTTCGCGTCCCGCAGGCGAACCTTTGCGGAAGTTCGGTTCGCCCCATAATGCACATGGAGGGTCAACTTTGACCCTCTACATCACAGTCAGCAGGCCCAGTGTAGCCAATTAGGCTACACTAGCCCCTGGAGCCCCACCCCCCCCTTATATAAGGCAGGCAGCGGCGGCCATTACGGTCACTCGTGTGCTGCCTGCGTTAGTGAGAGTAGGGCGAGCTGCTGCAGACTGTCTCTCAGGGAAAGATTAGTTAGGCTTAACTTGTTCCTGCCTGGCTGCATACCTGTTCTGTGAACCCACCACTGCATACCTGTGCTGTGAACCCACCACTGCATACCTGTGCTGTGAACCCACCACTGCATACCTGTGCTGTGAACCCACCACTGCATACCTGTGCTGTGAACCCACCACTGCATACCTGTGCTGTGAACCCACCACTGCATACCTGTTCAGTGAACCTGCCACTGCATACCTGTTCTGTTCAGTGGACCCGCCACTGTATACCTGTTCATTGAACCCACCACTGCATACCTGTTCTGTGAACCCACCACTGCATACCTGTTCAGTGAACCCGCCACTGCATACCTGTTCTGTTCAGTGGACCCGCCACTGTATACCTGTTCAGTGAACCCGCCACTGCATACCTGTTCTGTTCAGTGGACCCGCCACTGTATACCTGTTCAGTGAACCCACCACTGCATACCTGTGCTGTGAACCCACCACTGCATACCTGTTCTGTGAACCCACCACTGCATACCTGTTCAGTGAACCCGCCACTGCATACCTGTTCTGTTCAGTGGACCCGCCACTGTATACCTGTTCAGTGAACCCGCCACTGCATACCTGTTCTGTTCAGTGGACCCGCCACTGTATACCTGTTCAGTGAACCCGCCACTGCATACCTGTTGTGTTCAGTGAACCTGCCACTGCATACCTGTTCTGTGAACCCGCCACTGTATACCTGTTCTGTTTAGTGAACCCGCCACTGTATACCTGTTCTGTTTAGAGAACCAGCCACTGCATACCTTTTCTGTTCAGTGGACCCGCCACTGTATACCTGTTCAGTGAACCCGCCACTGCATACCTGTTGTGTTCAGTGAACCTGCCACTGCATGCCTGTTCTGTGAACCCGCCACTGTATACCTGTTCTGTTTAGTGAACCCGCCACTGTATACCTGTTCTGTTTAGTGAACCCGCCACTGTATACCTGTTCTGTTTAGTGAACCCGCCACTGCATACCTGTTCTGTTCAGTGGACCCGCCACTGTATACCTGTTCAGTGAACCCGCCACTGCATACCTGTTGTGTTCAGTGAACCTGCCACTGCATACCTGTTCTGTGAACCCGCCACTGTATACCTGTTCTGTTTAGTGAACCCGCCACTGTATACCTGTTCTGTTTAGTGAACCCGCCACTGCATACCTGTTCTGTTCAATGGACCCGCCACTGTATACCTGTTCAGTGAACCCGCCACTGCATACCTGTTCTGTTTAGTGAACCCGCCACTGTATACCTGTTCTGTTTAGTGAACCCGCCACTGCATACCTGTTCTGTTCAGTGGACCCGCCACTGTATACCTGTTCAGTGAACCCGCCACTGTATACCTGTTCTGTTTAGTGAACCCGCCACTGCATACCTGTTCTGTTCAGTGGACCCGCCACTGTATACCTGTTCAGTGAACCCGCCACTGCATACCTGTTGTGTTCAGTGAACCTGCCACTGCATACCTGTTCTGTGAACCCGCCACTGTATACCTGTTCTGTTTAGTGAACCCGCCACTGTATACCTGTTCTGTTTAGTGAACCCGCCACTGCATACCTGTTCTGTTCAGTGGACCCGCCACTGTATACCTGTTCAGTGAACCCACCACTGCATACCTGTTCTGTTTAGTGAACCCGCCACTGCATACCTGTTCTGTTCAGTGGACCCGCCACTGTATACCTGTTCAGTGAACCCGCCACTGTATACCTGTTCTGTTCAGTGGACCCGCCACTGTATACCTGTTCAGTGAACCCGCCACTGCATACCTGTTCTGTTTAGTGAACCCGCCACTGCATACCTGTTCTGTTCAGTGGACCCGCCACTGTATACCTGTTCAGTGAACCCACCACTGCATACCTGTGCTGTGAACCCACCACTGCATACCTGTTCTGTGAACCCACCACTGCATACCTGTTCAGTGAACCCGCCACTGCATACCTGTTCTGTTCAGTGGACCCGCCACTGTATACCTGTTCAGTGAACCCGCCACTGCATACCTGTTCTGTTCAGTGGACCCGCCACTGTATACCTGTTCAGTGAACCCGCCACTGCATACCTGTTGTGTTCAGTGAACCTGCCACTGCATACCTGTTCTGTGAACCCGCCACTGTATACCTGTTCTGTTTAGTGAACCCGCCACTGTATACCTGTTCTGTTTAGAGAACCAGCCACTGCATACCTTTTCTGTTCAGTGGACCCGCCACTGTATACCTGTTCAGTGAACCCGCCACTGCATACCTGTTGTGTTCAGTGAACCTGCCACTGCATGCCTGTTCTGTGAACCCGCCACTGTATACCTGTTCTGTTTAGTGAACCCGCCACTGTATACCTGTTCTGTTTAGTGAACCCGCCACTGTATACCTGTTCTGTTTAGTGAACCCGCCACTGCATACCTGTTCTGTTCAGTGGACCCGCCACTGTATACCTGTTCAGTGAACCCGCCACTGCATACCTGTTGTGTTCAGTGAACCTGCCACTGCATACCTGTTCTGTGAACCCGCCACTGTATACCTGTTCTGTTTAGTGAACCCGCCACTGTATACCTGTTCTGTTTAGTGAACCCGCCACTGCATACCTGTTCTGTTCAATGGACCCGCCACTGTATACCTGTTCAGTGAACCCGCCACTGCATACCTGTTCTGTTTAGTGAACCCGCCACTGTATACCTGTTCTGTTTAGTGAACCCGCCACTGCATACCTGTTCTGTTCAGTGGACCCGCCACTGTATACCTGTTCAGTGAACCCGCCACTGTATACCTGTTCTGTTTAGTGAACCCGCCACTGCATACCTGTTCTGTTTAGTGGACCCGCCACTGTATACCTGTTCAGTGAACCCGCCACTGCATACCTGTTGTGTTTAGTGAACCCGCCACTGTATACCTGTTCTGTTTAGTGAACCCGCCACTGCATACCTGTTCTGTTCAATGGACCCGCCACTGTATACCTGTTCAGTGAACCCGCCACTGCATACCTGTTCTGTTTAGTGAACCCGCCACTGTATACCTGTTCTGTTTAGTGAACCCGCCACTGCATACCTGTTCTGTTCAGTGGACCCGCCACTGTATACCTGTTCAGTGAACCCGCCACTGTATACCTGTTCTGTTTAGTGAACCCGCCACTGCATACCTGTTCTGTTCAGTGGACCCGCCACTGTATACCTGTTCAGTGAACTCGCCACTGCATACCTGTTGTGTTCAGTGAACCTGCCACTGCATACCTGTTCTGTGAACCCGCCACTGTATACCTGTTCTGTTTAGTGAACCCGCCACTGTATACCTGTTCTGTTTAGTGAACCCGCCACTGCATACCTGTTCTGTTCAGTGGACCCGCCACTGTATACCTGTTCAGTGAACCCGCCACTGCATACCTGTTGTGTTCAGTGAACCTGCCACTGCATACCTGTTCTGTGAACCCGCCACTGTATACCTGTTCTGTTTAGTGAACCCGCCACTGTATACCTGTTCTGTTTAGTGAACCCGCCACTGCATACCTGTTCTGTTCAGTGGACCCGCCACTGTATACCTGTTCAGTGAACCCACCACTGCATACCTGTTCTGTTTAGTGAACCCGCCACTGCATACCTGTTCTGTTCAGTGGACCCGCCACTGTATACCTGTTCAGTGAACCCGCCACTGTATACCTGTTCTGTTTAGTGAACCCGCCACTGCATACCTGTTCTGTTCAGTGGACCCGCCACTGTATACCTGTTCAGTGAACCCGCCACTGCATACCTGTTGTGTTCAGTGAACCTGCCACTGCATACCTGTTCTGTGAACCCGCCACTGTATACCTGTTCTGTTTAGTGAACCCGCCACTGTATACCTGTTCTGTTTAGTGAACCCGCCACTGCATACCTGTTCTGTTCAGTGGACCCGCCACTGTATACCTGTTCAGTGAACCCGCCACTGCATAACTGTTCTGTTTAGTGAACCCGCCACTGTATACCTGTTCTGTTTAGTGAACCCGCCATTGCATACCTGTTCTGTTCAGTGGACCCGCCACTGTATACCTGTTCAGTGAACCCGCCACTGCATACCTGTTGTGTTCAGTGAGCCTGCCACTGCATACCTGTTCTGTGAACCCGCCACTGTATACCTGTTCTGTTTAGTGAACCCGCCACTGCATACCTGTTCTGTTCAGTGGACCCGCCACTGTATACCTGTTCAGTGAACCCGCCACTGCATACCTGTTCTGTTTAGTGAACCCACCACTGTATACCTGTTCTGTTTAGTGAACCCGCCACTGCATACCTGTTCTGTTCAGTGGACCCGCCACTGTATACCTGTTCAGTGAACCCGCCACTGTATACCTGTTCTGTTTAGTGAACCCGCCACTGTATACCTGTTCTGTTTAGTGAACCCGCCACTGCATACCTGTTCTGTTCAGTGGACCCGCCACTGTATACCTGTTCAGTGAACCCGCCACTGTATACCTGTTCTGTTTAGTGAACCCGCCACTGTATACCTGTTCTGTTTAGTGAACCCGCCACTGCATACCTGTTCTGTTCAGTGGACCCGACACTGTATACCTGTTCAGTGAACCCGCCACTGTATACCTGTTCTGTTTAGTGAACCCGCCACTGCATACCTGTTCTGTTCAGTGGACCCGCCACTGTATACCTGTTCAGTGAACCCGCCACTGCATACCTGTTGTGTTCAGTGAACCTGCCACTGCATACCTGTTCTGTGAACCCGCCACTGTATACCTGTTCTGTTTAGTGAACCCGCCACTGTATACCTGTTCTGTTTAGTGAACCCGCCACTGCATACCTGTTCTGTTCAGTGGACCCGCCACTGTATACCTGTTCAGTGAACCCGCCACTGCATACCTGTTCTGTTTAGTGAACCCGCCACTGTATACCTGTTCTGTTTAGTGAACCCGCCACTGCATACCTGTTCTGTTCAGTGGACCCGCCACTGTATACCTGTTCAGTGAACCCGCCACTGTATACCTGTTCTGTTTAGTGAACCCGCCACTGCATACCTGTTCTGTTCAGTGGACCCGCCACTGTATACCTGTTCAGTGAACCCGCCACTGCATACCTGTTGTGTTCAGTGAACCTGCCACTGCATACCTGTTCTGTGAACCCGCCACTGTATACCTGTTCTGTTTAGTGAACCCGCCACTGTATACCTGTTCTGTTTAGTGAACCCGCCACTGCATACCTGTTCTGTTCAGTGGACCCGCCACTGTATACCTGTTCAGTGAACCCGCCACTGCATACCTGTTCTGTTTAGTGAACCCGCCACTGTATACCTGTTCTGTTTAGTGAACCCGCCACTGCATACCTGTTCTGTTCAGTGGACCCGCCACTGTATACCTGTTCAGTGAACCCGCCACTGCATACCTGTTGTGTTCAGTGAACCTGCCACTGCATACCTGTTCTGTGAACCCGCCACTGTATACCTGTTCTGTTTAGTGAACCCGCCACTGCATACCTGTTCTGTTCAGTGGACCCGCCACTGTATACCTGTTCAGTGAACCCGCCACTGCATACCTGTTCTGTTTAGTGAACCCGCCACTGTATACCTGTTCTGTTTAGTGAACCCACCACTGCATACCTGTTCTGTTCAGTGGACCCGCCACTGTATACCTGTTCAGTGAACCCGCCACTGTATACCTGTTCTGTTTAGTGAACCCGCCACTGTATACCTGTTCTGTTTAGTGAACCCGCCACTGCATACCTGTTCTGTTCAGTGGACCCGCCACTGTATACCTGTTCAGTGAACCCGCCACTGTATACCTGTTCTGTTTAGTGAACCCGCCACTGTATACCTGTTCTGTTTAGTGAACCCGCCACTGCATACCTGTTCTGTTCAGTGGACCCGCCACTGTATACCTGTTCAGTGAACCCGCCACTGTATACCTGTTCTGTTTAGTGAACCCGCCACTGCATACCTGTTCTGTTCAGTGGACCCGCCACTGTATACCTGTTCAGTGAACCCGCCACTGCATACCTGTTGTGTTCAGTGAACCTGTCACTGCATACCTGTTCTGTGAACCCGCCACTGTATACCTGTTCTGTTTAGTGAACCCGCCACTGTATACCTGTTCAGTGAACCCGCCACTGCATACCTGTTCTGTTCAGTGGACCCGCCACTGTATACCTGTTCAGTGAACCCGCCACTGCATACCTGTTGTGTTCAGTGAACCTGCCACTGCATACCTGTTCTGTGAACCCGCCACTGTATACCTGTTCTGTTTAGTGAACCCACCGCATCAGTACGCATACCTGTGCAGTTAAGTGAACCCACCTACCTACGTGAGTGCACGCAGTGTGATATACCACTCCGTGCATACCCGATATGGACAAAACAGGTAGAGGAAGAGGTAGTGCCAGAGCCAGAGGAAGGCCACCCGGCAGGTCTGCGCGAGGTCGTGTAAATGTAATTTCGTGTGGACCTGGCCCACAGTACAGTGCTCGGAAGAAGGCACGTCCCATCACCTCCCAAGATTGTCAGGACGTGGTTGAGTATTTAGCGACACAGAACACCTCATCTTGCTCAGCCACCAGCGCTACTACTAGCACCACTTCCGCTGCATTTGACACTTCGCAAGAATTATTTAGTGTTGAAATCACTGATGCACAGCCATTGTTGTTACAGCCAGATGAATTTTCACCAGCTAATATGTCTGAGTTACGCGGCAACACTATGGATGTAACGTGTCAGGAGGATGAAGGACCTACTGATGGTGCAAGTTTGAATTTGTCTGAGGCAAGCGAAGCTGGGCAGGATGACTACGATGATGACGGTAATAGGGATCCTCTGTATGTTCTCAATAGAGGAGATGAAGAGGTGGACAGTTCAGAGGGGGAGTCAGAGAGTAGTAGGAGGAGAGAAGTTGCTGAAAGAAGCTGGGGCAGCTCTTCGTCAGAAACAGCTGGTGGCAGAGTCCGGCACCATGTATCGCCACCTATGTACAGCCAGCCAACTTGCCCTTCAGCATCAGCTGCTGAGGTCCCCATAGTGCCCACATCCCAGGGTGGCTCAGCGGTGTGGAAATTTTTTAATGTGTGTGCCTCAGATCGGACCAAAGCCATCTGTTCGCTCTGCCAACAAAAATTGAGCCGTGGAAAGGCCAACACTCACGTAGGGACAAGTGCCTTACGAAGGCACCTGGAGAAAAGGCACAAACAGCAATGGGATGGCCACCTGAGCAAAAGCAGCAGCAGCACACAAAAGCAAAGCCACCCTCCTTCTCCTCTTCCTCCTCCATCAGGTGCATTATCTGCTTCTGCCGCTTTCTCCCTTCCACCTTCACAGGCACCCTCCTCCACTCCGCCTCTGCCCTTGAGCGGTTCCTGCTCCTCTGCCCACAGCAGCAGTCAGGTGTCCGTGAAGGAAATGTTTGAGCGGAAGAAGCCAATTTCGGCCAGTCACCCCCTTGCCCGGCGTCTGACAGCTGGCGTGGCGGAACTGTTAGCTCGGCAGCTGTTACCATACCGGCTGGTGGACTCTGAGGCCTTCCGTAAATTTGTGGCCATCGGAACACCGCAGTGGAAGATGCCAGGCCGCACTTATTTTTCGAGAAAGGCCATACCCCAACTGCACCGTGAAGTTGAGAGGCAAGTGGTGTCATCTCTTGCGAAGAGCGTTGGGTCAAGGGTACACCTGACCACGGATGCCTGGTCTGCCAAGCACGGGCAGGGCCGCTACATTACCTACACAGCCCATTGGGTGAACCTGGTGGTGAACGATGGCAAGCAGGGCGCAGCGGACCAAATTGTGACACCTCCACGGCTTGCAGGCAGGCCTCCTGCCACCTCCTCTCCTCCTGCTACATGCTCTTCGCTGTCCTCCTCCTCCTTGGCTGAGTGGCAGTTCTCCTCTCCAGCTACACAGCCCCAGCTCCGCAGGGCCTATGCTGCATGCCAGGTACGACGCTGTCACGCCATCTTAGACATGTCTTGTCTCAAAGCGGAGAGTCACACTGGAGCAGCTCTCCTGGCTGCTCTTAAGAAACAGGTGGATGAGTGGCTGACCCCGCACCACCTGGAGATAGGCAACGTGGTGTGCGACAACGGCAGCAATCTGCTTGCCGCTTTGCATATGGGGAAGCTGACACACATACCCTGCATGGCACATGTCATGAATCTAGTGGTTCAAAGATTTGTGGCAAAGTACCCTGGTTTAGCGAATGTCCTGAAGCAGGCCAGGAAGTTCTGTGGGCATTTGAGGCGGTCTTACACAGCCATGGCACGCTTTGCAAAAATTCAGCGCAAAAACAACATGCCGGTGAGACGCCTCATTTGCGATAGCCCGACTCGCTGGAACTCGACCCTGCTCATGTTCTCCCGCCTGCTAGAACAGAAGAAAGCCGTGACCCACTACCTCTACAACTACAGTAGAATGAAACAGTCTGGGAAGATGGGGATGTTCTGGCCCGACAACTGGACACTGATGGAAAATGCATGCAGGCTCATGCGGCCGTTTGAGGAGGTGACCAACCTGGTGAGCCGCAGTGAGGGCACCATCAGCGACTTAATTCCCTACGCTTACTTCTTGGAGCGTGCTGTGCGTAGAGTGGCGGATGAAGCTGTGAATGAGCGTGACCAGGAACCGTTACGGCAGGAACAGGCATGGGACCAATTTTCATCAGACCCAGCTGTTTCCTCAACACCTGCGGCAGCACAGAGGGGGGAGGAGGAGGAAGAAGAGAAGTCGTGTGTAGAAGACGAGTCAGACTCAGAGGATGATGAGCAAGGTGTTTCTTTGGGGGAGGAGGAGGAGAAGGGGACAGCGGCAGGAGAACAACCTCAGCAGGCATCACAAGGGGCTTGTGCTGCTCAACCTTCCCGTGGTATTGTTCGCGGCTGGGGGGAGGAGGTTGACTTACCTGACGTCACTGAGGAAGAGCAAGAGGAGATGGAGGGTACTGGATCCGACTTTGTGCAGATGTCGTCTTTTATGCTGTCCTGCCTGTTGAGGGACCCCCGTATAAAAAACCTCAAGGGGAATGAGCTGTACTGGGTGGCCACACTACTAGACCCTCGGTACAGGCACAAAGTGGCGGACCTGTTACCAACTCACCAGAAGGTGGAAAGGATGCAGCACATGCAGAACCAGCTGTCAACTATGCTTTACAATGCCTTTAAGGGTGATGTGACGGCACAACGCCAGCAAGGTACCACTGCCACTAATCCTCCTCCCGTGTCCACGCAGTCAAAGACAGGACGCTCCAGCGATCTCATGGTGATGTCGGACATGCGGACGTTCTTTAGTCCAACGCCTCGCCGTAGCCCTTCTGGATCCACCCTCCACCAACGCCTGGAACGGCAGGTAGCCGACTACCTGGCCTTAAGTGTGGATGTAGACACTGCTGTGAACAGCGATGAGGAACCCTTGAACTACTGGGTGCGCAGGCTTGACCTGTGGCCAGAACTGTCCCAATTTGCCATCCAACTTCTCTCCTGCCCTGCCGCAAGCGTCCTGTCAGAAAGGACCTTCAGCGCAGCTGGAGGCATTGTCACAGAGAAGAGAAGTCGCCTAAGTCACAAAAGTGTTAAGTACCTCACCTTTATCAAAATGAATGAGGCATGGATCCCGGAGGGCTGCTGCCCGCCCCAAGACTAAGTCAGTCCCCGCACACACAGCATCTCTGCCTGCACGCCGTGTGACTGGCTGCCTGGCCTGCCCCAAGAAGACTAAGTCGCTCCCAGTCCCTCCACACAGCATGTCTGCCTGCAGGCCGCTTGACTACCTTCTCCGCCACCACCAACAGGGTCCGGGACTCCAGGCGGATTGCTGAATTTTTTAGGCCTACAGTAATAATTTTTCTGGTGCGTGTACATGACTGCCTAATTTTTCTGGCTGCACTGCGGGCAGCTGCAACAACAAAAGAAAAGGCATGTACATGCGCCCATTCCCCTTCGTGATCATTACCTTGCCGTGGTGAAGGGGCTTGCGTATCACAATGAAGCAATGACCGGCGCCTAGATGAGTGTCTCGGGGGGCACACCCACGATAATAAGGTCGTTGCCTCATTGTGGTCAGACCAAATTTGATCAGCTGGACAGTCACTGTTCTGTCATTCAGCTACATCAGCCAGGCGACCATATGGGCTGTAAAGCCACCAAAACCTGCACTCTCGCCATGGTGCGCACCAGTCCAGCACGGCCGTCACTACACAAACAGCTGTTTGCGCTGCGTTACACGGTGAGTTTGGTGTGTCAGTGTGAAGCAGTACCTTAATTACACTACCTGATTGATGTATACACATGCAAGATGTTTGAAAGCACTTTAGGCCTGTCATTTAGCATTCCATGTGATTTCTGCCCTTAAAACGCTGCTTTGCGTCAAATCCAGATTTTTCCCGGGGACTTTTGGCATGTATCCCACTCCGCCATGCCCCCCTCCAGGTGTTAGACCCCTTGAAACATCTTTTCCATCACTTTTGTGGCCAGCATAATTATTTTTTTTTTTTCAAAGTTCGCATCCCCATTGAAGTCTATTGCGGTTCGCGAACTTTAACGCGAACCGAACCTTCCGCGGAAGTTCGCGAACCAGGTTCGCGAACCTAAAATCGGAGGTTCGGCCCAACTCTAATACTGAGCACATATACCCCTGGCTACATATACTGAGCACATATACCCCTGGCTACATATACTGGGCACATATACCCCTGACTACATATACTGGGCACAAATACACCTGGCTACATATACTGGGCACATATACACCTGGCTACATATACTGGGCACATATACCCCTGGCTACATATACTGGGCACATATACCCCGACTACATATACTGGGGACATATACCCCCCACTACATATACTGGGCACATATACACCTGGCTACATATACTGGGCACATATACACCTGGCTACATATACTGGGCACATATACCCCTGACTATATAAACTGGGGACATATACCCCTGGCTATATATACTGAGAAAATATACACCTGCCTACATATACTGGGCATATATACCCCTGCCTACATATACTGAGCACATATACCCTTGCCTACATATACTGGGCACATATACCCCTGGCTACATATACTGGGCACATATACCTCTGGCTACATATACTGGGGACACATACCCCTGCCTACATATACTGGGCACATATACCCTTGGCTACCTGTTCTGTGGACATCTCTACCCCTGGCTACCTGTTCTGGGGACATCTATACCGCTGGCCACCTATTCTGGAGACATCTATACTGCTGGCCACCTGTTCTGGGGACACCTATATACCTAGGGCTACCTATTTTTGGGGAACCACTGCTGTCAGATTGAGTGTATTTTGCGGAACTGCTGCCAGGTGAGAGGTGTCTACCATATTAAGGGGGCATTCTGCCTATAGCGAGGGAGGGAGAGCACCCTAAGGTGAGGGAAGGGGGGGGGGGAGATGGCCCCCTTCCCTACCGCTGCTCACAGCTCTCCCTCTTCTCTGCGCTGCTCCCCTCCTGCTGGGAAGGGGGACACCTGCCTACCTACTCTGGGCACATATACCCCTGCCTAATTATACTGGGACATATACCCCTGCTTACATATACTGGGCACATATACCCCTGGCTACATATACTGGGCACATCTACCCCTGGCTACATATACTGGGACATATACCCCTGCCTATATATACTGGGCACATATACCCCTAACTACATATACTGGGCACATATACCCCTAACTACATATACTGGGCACATATACCCCTAACTACATATACTGGGCACATATACCCCTGGCTACATATACTGGGCACATATACCCCTGACTATATATACTGGGCACATATTATACCCCTGGCTACATATACTGGGCACATATAACCCTGACTACATATACTGGGCACATTTACCCCTGGCTACATATACTGGGCACATATATCCCTGGCTACATATACTGGGCACATATATCCCTGGCTATATATACTGGACACATATACCCCTGACTATATATACTGGGCACATATTATACCCCTGGCTAAATATACTGGGCACATATAACCCTGACTACATATACTGGGCACATATACCCCTGACTACATATACTGGGCACATATACCCCTGGCTACATATACTGGGCACATATACCCCTGACTATATATACTGGGCACATATACCCCTGCCTACATATACTGGGCATATATACCCCTGGCTACATATACTGGGCACATATACCCCTGGCTACATATACTGGGCACATATACACCTGACTATATATACTGGGCACATATTATACCCCTGGCTACATATACTGGGCACATATACCCCTGACTACATATACTGGGCAGATATACCCCTGGCTACATATACTGGGCACATATACCCCTGACTATATATACTGGACACATATTATACCCCTGGCTACATATACCGGGCATATATACCCCTGGCTACATATACCCGTGGCTACATATACTGGGCACATATAACCCCCTGACTACATATACTGGGCACATATACACCTGGCTACATATACTGGGCACATATACACCTGGCTACATATACTGGGCACATATACCCTTGGCTACATATACTGGGCACATATACCCCTGGCTACATATACTGGGCACATATACCCCTGGCTACATATACTGGGCACATATACCCCTGGCTACATATACTGGGCACATATACCCCTGACTACATATACTGGGGACATATACCCCCACTACATATACTGGGCACATATACCCCTGGCTACATATACTGGGCACATATACCCCGACTACATATACTGGGGACATATACCCCCCACTACATATACTGGGCACATATACACCTGGCTACATATACTGGGCACATATACCCCTGACTATATATACTGGGGACATATACCCCTGACTACATATACTGGGGACATATACCCCTGGCTATATATACTGAGAACATATACACCTGCCTACATATACTGGACATATATACCCCTGCCTACATATACTGAGCACATATACCCCTGCCTACATATACTGGGCACATATACCACTGGCTACATATACTGGGCACATATACCACTGGCTACATATACTGGGCACATATACCTCTGGCTACATATACTGGGGACACATACCCCTGCCTACATATACTGGGCACATATACCCCTGGCTACCTGTTCTATGGACATCTCTACCCCTGGCTACCTGTTCTGGGGACATCTATACCGCTGGCCACCTATTCTGGGGACATCCATACTGCTGGCCACCTATTCTGGGGAGACCTATATACCTGGGGCTACCTATTTTTGGGGAACCACTGCTGTCAGATTGAGTGTATTTTGCGGAACTGCTGCCAGGTTAGAGGTGTCTACCATATTAATCTCCCTGGCGGTAAGCCCGAGCTGAGCTCGGGCTATGCCGCACAGGGAGATATCTCAGCCCCTGGTGGGGCGATTTTCACAATGTAAAGTGCTGTGCGCGCAGCAGCTGCGCGCACAGCTTGATCGCCGCCGCTCTGCGGCGATCGCCCGCACGCAGCGGCAGAAGAGGGCCCCCGCCAGAGCCCTGCGCTGCCCGGACCAATGAGTTCCGGGCAGCGTTATGGGCTGGATCGAGTGCGCCTGACGTCAGGACGTCGGCTGACGTCCATGACGTCATGGCGACAGGAGAAGCCAAACAGGGGAACGCGTTATATACGTGTTCCCCTGTTTGCTATTGTTGCCGGTGGCGATCGGACTAGAGGGCCACATGCGCCCTCTAGTGGTGTTTCATGTAGCTACCACTCTGGTAGCTTTACATGAAACAAAACAAAAATTTAAAAAAAAGTTTTTTTCACCATTTGTAAAAAAAAAATTAACCGCCAGGGAGGTTAAGGGGGCATTCTGCCTATTTATGTGAAATGCTGTCTATTTATGTGCCTCATGACTGCTGAATTTGTCTTGTTGGGGGCCTCATGATTGCTGAACTTGTCTTGTTGGGGGCCTCACAATTTTGAGTCGGTCATGTTGGGGGCCTCATGTTTGCTCATGATTGCTGAATTTGTCTTGATGGGGGGGCTCATGATTGCTGAATTTGTCTTGGAACATGCTGGAAGGTACATACTGAGGGAGGGTGGGTGAGCGTGAGCCTGCTAACCTCCATGTACATTTGGCTTCACCCATAACCACTCCCACATGTATTTGGCCACACCCCTTTTGGCGCAGCAACCTTCACCTTAGGGGGCGCATTAATAGTTTTTGGCCCGGGCGCTGAAAACCCTAGCTACGCCTCTGACGCACCTTTAGAGACAGAGAATCAGAAGAATAGCCAGGCAACTGGAATTGCTTAAAAAGAAATAAATATGGCAACCTCCATATCCCCCTCAGTTCAAGTGTACATTAAAAGAAGGTGGGACTAAAATCTTTAAGAAACTGTAACAGCCTCCTTGTTTAGCCCCCATTCCATGATCCTCTTCTTTAGGGCTGGTTCACATGGACGTCTGCCAAGCTTTTGCTCGGCACCGCATTCAGAAGGCCAGCATTTTGGGAAGCTTTCAAGGCTAGCAGTTAGGGTCTCTACACTGGTTTGCTAGCGTTTAACGTCTCTGAAAGCAACATGTTGCTTTTGAGATGAGACCCGATGCCGGGATCTACTGCCAGGCTTCCATGAAAGCCGGCAAAAGCCAGTTCGAACATTCCTATTCACTTGAATGGGACGGCGGTCGATCCCGAAAAACGTTTCGTTAAACACCGGCAAACCTCTACAATGTCCTCAATGTACTATGAGGTTCCAGGGAACCCTGGTTGAGAAAGCCAAGTATATATACGACCAGTGCATGTTTTTCTAGCTCCATGTAAGGCATATTGATGCTAGCACTGCATGTTATATAACTTTAGCTAGCACTGTATAGAGAAGGAGTGTCAAACTCAAATACAAAGTTGGACGAAATTGTACACTGGGACCTAGTCACGGGCCAAACTCAATGTCAACTGGCTACCTTGCTCTCTTATAAAGTTATTTTGTGTCAAATGGCCCCCCTCCAACTCCTATACAGTTGCCTGGTATTTAGTGGTTCTCCCTCCCCTATACAGTTCCCTGGTGTCTAGAGGCCCTCACCCTACCCTATACAGTTCCCTAGTGTTTAGTGCTTTCACCATACCTCGCCCATATGGCTTTCCTGGTGTTCTAGGGCTTCACCTCCAGTATAGCTTTACTGGTGGTCTAGAGTGGGTCAAACATAATGCAACGTGGGGAAACCACTTGAGGGCCAAATGTAATGGCTCTAAGGGCCAGAATTGGCCCACGGGCCAGAGTTTGACGTGTATGATATAGAGTATATATGCTGGCAGTGCATGTTTAGCTACCGTAGTTCTATATAATGCGTATAGGTGCTAGCCCTGCTTGTAATATTTCGGTAATCTAGCACTGCACATTACCTAACTTTACCTAGCACTATAGAGTATATATGCTAGCAATGCATATTTAGCTACAGTACCTCTATATAAGGTGTATAGGTACTATATAAGGCATGTACTGTAAGTGCTAGCAATATTTGGGTTATCTTAACCTGCACATTATCTTACTTTCGATAGCACTAAAGAGTATATGTGCTAGCAGTGCATGTTTAACTAGTTCTATATAAGGCGTATACCAGTATGCTCTAGGCTAGCCCTGCTTGTAATATCTTGGTTGTCTAGTGCTGCAAGTTAGATAACTTTAGCTAGTACAACAAATTATATATATTAGCAGCATATGTTTAGCTAGTTCTATACAAGGCTTATAGATGGTAACACTGCTTGTAAAATTTCGGTTGTCTTGGTTATATCTACGGTGACCATACGTCCCGCTTTACCCGGGACGCGTCCCGCCTTCGGGGGGCGCTGTCCCAGGCTGCATGAGGTCCCGGGAAACGTCCCGCTTTCAGCAGCGGGACGTCCCGGCCTCGGGACTCTGGTCACCGTACATGAACTAGCCGCAGCGTCTCATAGACGCTGTGCTAGTTCATTCCCCGCAGCCCCACTCCAGCAGCCTGCATTGTCCTCCGGCAGGCACAGGCAGAGCGGGGCTACGGGAAGATGGCGTTCGGAGGCGGAGCCCTATACTGGAGACTGTGTCTCCAGTACAGGGCTCCCCCTCCGGACACCATCTTGCCGTAGCCCCGCTCTGCCTGTGAGAGGAGAGCGGGAGATTGAAGGAGGATCGTCCGGAGGAGCTGCACACACCAGAGGCCGGCTGCGTGAGGGGACCTGTCTTATGTCAGGTGAGTACATGCTTTTTTTTTTCCAGGTGAAATGTGCCCCCATTGCGTATTTGTGCTGACATGTTTGCCCCCATTGCGTATTTGTGCTGACATGTTTGCCCCCCATTGCGTTTTTGTGCTGACATGTTTGCCCCCATTGCGTATTTGTGTTGACATGTTTGCCCCCATTGCGTATTTGTGCTGACATGTTTGTCCCCATTGCGTTTAATTTGTGCTGACATATTTGCCCCCATTGCGTTTAATTTGTGCTGACATGTTTGCCCCCATTGCGTTTAATTTGTGCTGACATGTGTGCCCCCATTGCGTTTTTGTACTGACATGTTTGCCCCCATTGCGTATTTGTGCTGACATGTTTGCCCCCATTGCGTATTTGTGCTGATATGTTTGCCCCCATTGCGTTTAATTTGTGCTGACATGTTTGCCCCCATTGCGTTTAATTTGTGCTGACATGTTTGCCCCCATTGCGTTTAATTTGTGCTGGCATGTTTGCCCCCATTGCGTTTTTGTACTGACATGTTTGCCCCTATTGCGTTTTTGTACTGACATGTTTGCCCCCATTGCGTTTAATTTGTGCTGACATGTTTGCCCCCATTGCGTTTAATTTGTGCTGACATGTTTGCCCCCATTGCGTTTAATTTGTGCTGACATGTTTGCCCCCATTGCGTTTTTGTACTGACATGTTTGCCCCCATTGCGTTTTTGTACTGACATGTTTGCCCCCATTGCGTTTTTGTGCTGACATGTTTGCCCGCAATGCGTTTATTTTGTACTGACATGTTTGCCCGCAATGCGTTTATTTTGTACTGACATGTTTGCCCGCAATGCGTTTATTTTGTGCTGACATGTTTCCCCGCAATGCGTATATTTTGTGCTGACATGTTTGCCCCCATTGCGTTCATTTTGTGCTGAAATGTTGCCCGCAATGCGTTTATTTTGTGCTGATATGTTTGCCCCCATTGCGTTCATTTTGTGCTGATATATTGCCCGCAATGCGTTTATTTTGTGCTGACATGTTGCCTGCAATACGTTTATTTTGTGCTGACATGTTGCCCATTGCGTTTATTTTGTGGTGTCCGGGGTAACTGTTACTGCATTTATTATTTAATGGTCATAGTTGGCTATGTTTGCTGCTTTGGGGTTACGGTATACTATTAAATAGCATCACACAGTTTCTGCACACCCATGATGCGAACCCTCGTTTGACCACATCACGGCGTAAACACTGCTTTCTTATGCCTCGCTGTTGCATCATTAGGTTAGCTCCGCCCATATAATGTCATGGCCACGCCCATTTTTGGCGCCATTTTGGTTAGCGCAGCAGTCCCCCATTTTTGGGCCCCCCGACGCCACCCTGTCCCAGGTTGAGCCTACAAAAATCTGGTCACTCTATTATATCACTTTAACTAGCACTATATATGGTAGCAGTGCATGTTTAGCAATCTCCAAATAAAGCATATATGTGCTATAGAAGGCATATAGGTGCTAGCTTGTAATATATGTTATCTAGCACTGCACGTTATATAACTTTAGCTAACACTATAACTCAAATATTACAAGCAGGGTTAGCTCATATACGCCTTATATAGCACATATACGTTTTACATAGCGATGGCTAAACATGCTCTGCTAGCATATTTACTCTAAAGTGCCAGCTAAAAATATAACTAGATAACCCAGATATTACAAGCAGGGCTAGCGCTCAAACTCCTTATATAGCACCTATACACCTTATACAGAGCTAGCTAAATGTGCACTGCTAGCATATATGCTCTATCTAGCACTACATGCAGTAATACCTAAATGAAAGCTGGTACTGTAGGGAGTAGCAATGCTAGCACTGTATACGTGCTAGCACATAATAGTGCTGAATAGATAGGTGACAGCTAGTCCAGGTATCTCCTCCCTCATGTGTGCTTGCACACTGTGCACTTCCGGGATGCTGGCAGGAGGTGAGGCACTTCCGCTCTCCAGCTCCGTGGCCGGATGACGTGGCTGAGCGGCCGCTGAGGAGGCGGCGGGTGTTGGACCAGTGAGAGCAGCAGCGGAGGGAAGAACGACAGGAAGCATTGTGCGAGCCGCGCCGCCAGGACAGGATGAGGCCGCTGTGGCTGCTGTTGTTGTGCGTTTCCGCGCTGTGTGTCCGGGCGGATGAGCACGAGCATACGGTGAGGGGGGAGAAGGGGAGGGCTGTGGAGGCCGCTGCGGTGATGCCGGTTATGGGCTCTCTTCCTACACACAGGCCGCAGGCACTGTGAGTGCGGAGTCAGGCCTGTTGTGTCCTGCCATAGAGGCCTGTGTGCAGCTGAGGACGGGAAGCTCATCCAGCCTCCATTCCGATGAGCCTTGTCTCTGTAGCCAGTGTCAGCCTTGCTTTGCTGCACATTATAGCTCCTCCATGCTGAGTGCATTGCTTGGTTGCTAACAACAGTCCCCCAAAACAGGATCCGCACACCTGTACTACAGGTATTCCCAGGTCCCTAACACTGCAGGCTAGATGTAATGACAATGGGACACAGAACGTAAAACATTTTTAGGCTTCAGGTTGTAGTGTCAGAGGTATGTTAATTTAAAGGGCATTTGTTGTGTATGATGGATTTGGAGGATAGTTTTATCTATCTATATATATATATATATATATATATATATATATATATATATATATATATATATATATATATATATATATATATATATATATATATTCTAAAAGATATGAAACAGCATAATAACCTTTAAAGGAAAATATTTCTTTGTTACAGCTGATACAAATTCCGCAATAAATGTGCACTGTTTCTACTTACTGCTTTCATGGAATAAGATATATTGTTAACATCATGTGTTTTCAAATTAGTTTATCTGCCTTATCTGCTGTGGCAGTCAGCTGGCATGTGGGAGAGATGAAATTGCAATTTGTGATTAGACACAGATGAGGAGTTAAACAGGCTAAACTGTCTAAATAAATACAGAGTGCATTTCTCTGTGTTTTCCTTCTGTCCCATGCAAGAGTTCAGGTCCACTTAAACAGCGCACATTGCCCTGCTGTCCTTCTGATCCTCTGCCACTAATACTTTAAAGGGATACTGTAGGGGGGCCGGGGGATGGTGATGTCACCAGGAGCGTACTGCGCAGGCCCAGTATGGTCTGTGCCTGCGCCGTGCGCTCCTGGTGACATCAGGGGAAGCGAGGACACGGCAACGCAGTCGCAGTGGTTTTCAGACTTTAAAAGGATACTGTAGGGGGGTCGGGGGAAAATGAGTTGAACTTACCCAGGGCTTCTAATGGTCCCCCGCAGACATCCTGTGTTGGCGCAGCCACTCACCGATGCTCCGGCCCCGCCTCCAGTTCACTTCTGGAATTTCTGACTTTAAAGTCAGAAAACCACTGTGCCTGCGTTGCCATGTCCTCACTCCCGCTGATGTCACCAGGAGCGTACTGCGCAGACAGACCATACTGGGCCTGAGCAGTATACTCCTGGTGACATCAGCGGGATCGAGGACATGGCAACGCAGGCGCAGTGGTTTTCAGACTTTAAAGTCTGAAATTCCAGAAGTGAACTGGAGGCGGAGCCAGAGCATCGGTGAGTGGCTGCGCGGGCACAGGACGTCTGCGGGGGACCATTGGAAGCCCTGGGTAAGTTCAACTCCTTTTCCCCCGACCCCCCCCCCCCCCCCCTTACAGTATCCCTTTAAGCCACAAACCCTGAACAAGCATGCAGATCATTTTTTATTTTATTTTTCCCCCAAAAATTGTGATAAATAAAGTTAACCTGAAGTGAGTAAAATTATTTAAAATAAACACATGATGTACCTGCAAATGAATATTACATACTTGCCTACATGCCAGTTCCTCTCAGAAGCTCACCACTTCTTACGATTCCTTCCAGTTCTGATAAGATTTTGTCAGAACTGAAATATATCAGTTGCTGTCGGTTGTAACTGAAAGGACAACTGATGTGCAAGGTATGTCTGTGTTTCCTTTTGGCTCAAGTGGGCGATATTACAGTTAAATAGTGTGCTGACCTAGAAGGTGTTATTGGGTCTTTCCCATTTTTAAAATGGAGGATGGAGAATTTCATAGATCACAGTACACAAACAGGATGTGGGAGAGGAGAAAAAGATTGATGAGTAGACTCTGCAGGAGGTAAGTATGTGTGTGTGTATGTTTATTTTGACTTTTTATTTTTTAGGTCAGGTTTTCTTTAAGATGAAGCTCTGATCATTAGTGCTGTATTACTTGCATTGTTTTGTTTACTACTTAATTAACCACTTCCCAACTGAGGGGTTTTACCCCCTGACCACCAGAGCAATTTTCACCTTTCAGCGCTCCTTCCATTCATTCGTCCATAATTTTATCATTACTTATCGCAATGAAATGAACTATATCTTGTTTTTTTTCGCCACCAATTAGGCTTTCTTTAGGTGGGACATTATGCCAAGAATAATTTTATTCTAAATGTGTTTTAATGGGAAAATAGGAAAAAATGTGGGGAAAAAATTTATTATTTTTCAGTTTTCGGCCTTTATAGTTTTTAAATAATGCATGCTACTGTAATTAAAACCCATTAAATGTATATGCCTATTTATCCCGGTTATAAAACCGTTTAAATTATGTCCCTATCACAATGTTTGCCGCCAATATTTTAGTTGGAAATAAAGGTGCATTTTTTTCAGTTTTGCGTCCATCCCTAATTACAAGCCCATAGTTTATAAAGTAACAGTGTTATACCCTCTTGACATAAATATTTAAAAAGTTCAGTCCCTAAGGTAACTATTTATGTATTTTTTTTAAATTGTAAATTTTTTATTTTTAATTACAAAAAAAAAATAATTGGGGAGTGTGGGAGGTAAGGAGTTAATTTTTTGTGTAAAACAAGTTTATTTGTGTGTAAAAAATGGTTAGGGTGTAGTTTTACTATTTGGCCACAAGATGGCAACATAACCAATTTGTTTCATGCGACCTGCAAGCGTCCTTCCGGATGCTTGCAGGAAGTAGAAAGAGGCTGGGACTTAGTTATTTTTTCACAATGAACGCGCTGCTCAGGCGAGCGGCAGCAGATCACTGCGGGGCTTAGATCAACGAATGGGAATGGATTTTCCCGTTCGTTGATCTCTGGGCGAGCGGGCGGCGGCGTGTTTACTAGCGGCGGGCGGCGTGTTTACGAGCGGGAGCGCGGACAGCGGCGGGAGTGCGCAAAGTACGGATTTCTCCGTCCCTGGGGGTGAAAGGATGGAAAAAGGGGCGGAGAAATCCGTACGCGCGGGGGTAAAGTGGTTAAGATACAGACTGTCAACCCCACTATGCACAGCATAACTTACTTTACTCTAGCTTATACTTGCTAGAATAAACTTCAGTCTGTGCTGATTCATTGCTTGCATTGTGTAGTTTGAAGTAGTTCCTAATTCTGTTAGGTTACATTGACCCTCCTAAAGTCATTGTCATATGTGTGGCTGCTGCTGGCTCATTTTTTTTGTAATGTAAATATAACTGGAGATAAAATTGTATTTTACAAGACGAAATTAATAATACGGGTATGTTGCATTCATTGATTAGAGCGTTAATTTAAGTACAGTTAAGGCTACTTTAACACTCGGTGCAGTGCGATGTGCGTGCTGAAAAGTCTACTGCACCGCACCATTGCATGCAGATTTGTCCCTGTGGCAGATAAAGCGGACAGGAAATCTGCATGCCCTTGCCCCTGAACGAGTACACAAGTGATGTCAGGCGTCATTTGCATCTGTCCACACACTTGCAAACAGGAAGTGAATCATGTGACTTTGATTGGGGTTGGGCATCTCGAGAGCTATTCCTTCAAACTCTATTCAGCATAATCTAAAGTGAGTGTGATGAGTATGTAATGCTGGGGATACACGGTACGTTTCTGTACCATGTATCGAGCAGCTGATGATGCCGGGAGCTGATAATATTCAGCAGGTCCGATGACCCCGCTCGATCCCCGCTGGCAGACAATGGCGGGGAATCGAGCGGCTGATAAGGAGCGCCAGCGGGGAATCGAGCGGCTGATAAGGAGCGCCAGCGGGGATTGATCTGTACGGAGACGCGCCGGCATAGAGCCGCTGGCTCGATACCGGCGCATTATCACGCCGTGTATGCCCAGCATAATGCTGGGGATGCACGGTACGTTTCTGTACCATGTATCGAGCAGCTGATGCCGGGAGCTGATAATATTTAGCAGGTCCGATGACCCCGCTCGATCCCCGCTGGCGGACAATGGCTGGGAATCGAGCGGCTGATAAGGAGCGCCGGCGGGGACGAGCGGGGATCGATCCGCTGGCTCGATACCGGCGCATTATCGCGTCGTATATACCCAGCATAACAGACAAGTTTGGTAGATAGTTGGTAGGTGTGTACTGGAGAGCGATTTTTTTTTTTTTTTTTTGCCACTTAAAAGTGATTCTGCATTCAGCAAACTGAAATCTCTTCTCTGCGATTACCAGGGCTGTGGAGTCGGGGCAATTTTGGGCACCCGGAGTCTGAGGTGGAGTCGTTGATTTCATAAACTGAGGAGTCGGATGATTTTTGTACAAAATCCACAGCCCTGTTAAGTATTATACTGAGGAGTTGGAGTCGGAGTCGAGGTTTCATTGAGGGCTGGAACCCACAGGAGCGCTTTTGGCAGCGCTGCGATACGCTAGCACTTTGCCAAAACGCTGGGCTAATGTTAATGGATGGGGCAACTTCCACAGGAGCGCTTGCGTTTCCCAGAAACGCAAACGCAGGACCTGCAGCATTTTGGGAACGTTAGCGCTTCAATGTAAAGTATTGAAACGCTCAGCAAAACCTAAACTGAACGGTTTTGCTAGCGTTTTGCGGTTCAGCACACTGTAACAAAATGAAAAATAATTCACAGGACCAATCAGGATAAAAACGCTACGCAACCGCTGAGCAAAAAAATACAATGTTGCAAAACGCGACCGAAAACGCGCATTAATCCGCTTGCGTTTCGAGTTTGCTGATTTCAGTGGGTTCCAGGCCAAACTGAGGAGTTGGAGTCAGAAGATTTTTGTACCGACTCCACAGCCCTGGCGATTACGGCCATCGGCTTTCAGTAGCAAAGTGCTTTTGGGATCACCAGGGATTCCTAGAAAGCGTAAATTGCTGCTGAAAGTGCTTTAGTTTTTTTTTGTTTTTTTTTTAAAGGGACCCAATAATGGAAAAACTTAAAAATACATATGTACACAATGGAGATGTACATTTGTCCCCAGAGTTGTGTGTTGTAATAAATGACTTTCTCCCTACACTGCGACCACTCACAGAGCGTATTTAGTGCAGTGTGTTAATTACATCGCTTGCGTCTTGCTTGATCAGCTGGTATCTGTGCGGGTTCAGGGCAGTGATGGTTTTTTTGTTGTTTTTTTTTCCCCTGGTTGACCGAATTTTTTTTTTTTAATTTATTTCAACCAAATTATGTAAGGGTGCCACCGTGATAATATAAATCAAAATATTACTTTCACATTAAGTGAAAATTGATTTTTGTGCAATGCAAATCTTGGTCCTGTTTCATTTTTTTTCATGACTGTGTCCAATGAAAAGAAAATTACTAAAAAAAAAAGCTAAAATGGCAATCACTTTGCGTGCTATTGGCTCTTAAAGTGGATCCGAGATAAGCTTTTACTCATTGCATAATTGTGTTCCTTTCCTATTGTTTATAGGGCATTCCTCAAGCCAAATACTTTTTTGTTTTAATACTCTTATTCCCTATAAAATAAACAAGCCTCGACCACAGGTTTTCAGTGCCTTGGCACTGTAGCAAGGGCTTATGGGAGCTCAGTCTGGGCAGGAGAAGGAGGTTACTAGCCAGAGATTTCAGAGGCAGAGGGGAAGAGGAGATGGGACTGAATTTACACACAAGCTGATAGCATCTCCAGCTCTCAGCCTGTGACAATGTGACAAACAGAACATGGCTGCCCTCATTGTATCACAGGAATAATCATATACTGCTGAAGCGGTTTGCAGCTAGATATTCTGTGTAAATTTATAACCTTATCTAAACTTTAGATAAGATACTGTATATAAACACGTTACTTGTTACAGTTACCGGTAGTTTTTCATCTCGGATCTGCTTTAATCTGATGGTTCTTATGGACAGGTTTTGGAGCAGTCCATCTCCTCATTGAGGATTCTCTTGGATTTCTTTATTTTCAACAGCAATAATTTTATGGCAGTGGCTCATTTCAACTACCAGAAAAAGATACACAAGGCCTTTCTTTCGCTGGGCATGCATGCTTCCACTCTCACATGCACACTTCAGAATCGCTTGTTCATCACTGTGAGCTTCCGGGAGGCTGTTGGGGTGAAAAGGTTGTGGAATGGTAGGACCCCAAAGGCAAAGAGCAGCAGGAGGAGAGTTAGAAGTGCTCTAGCGCCCAACTATAATTGTTTTAAAGAGTACCTGTAGTTAAAAAAAAGTGCCTCTAGAGGGTAAAGGGGCATCCCCCTTTATCCTGAGCAGATGGGATTCAGCACTGGGCCCCCTGAAAGCCTGCTTGTTGGCAGTGTGCGGATACGCACTAGCTGCTCTCGTCTTGGGCTCCGGTGGAAATAGAGCGCAAACCGCCTTTGCAGTAGTGCAGACCCAATTGGGCTTGGCTATTTCCGCCCGGCTGGAGAGCCAGCAGTGCACCTGCATGCACTGCACACTGTTCGGGGATCCCAGAGATGGAAGGAGACAGCAAAGGGCGACGGGGGAAGCCTCATTAGGATCCAGATGATTCCCACTCCCAAGCTGAGTATGTGTTTGTTTGTTTTTTAAACTTTGTCACTAGTTTTCTTTAAAGCAAATTATATTACGTTGGAATTCATGCAAAGGGGCTGCAGCATGCAAGCTAGCCCTGGCACTCATGCTTGGCCTCTGATGCAGAGCACAGAGCCTTAAGATATCTGCCTCCGATCCTTTTCCTGATTCATCCACAAGTCCCTACATATTGCATATTGAATGTATTTTATTTTACTGGGGTGTTGATACTGTGTCCAAAAATGTGGTATCACCCTAGTGTGCTAATGTAAAGCTTCAACCAATAGTCATTATTATGCCAAGTTCTCAACATACATTCTATAGTTGGTGAAACTGATACTTCCTTGTGCAAAAGGAACTGTCACATTAACAGTTCTTGTGTACATTTTTGCATAGCCAGTGTTTAACTAGCTATTTTTAGATTCACTTTGCCTTGAAGTTGTAATGGGGTGTAGTTAATTGGTCTTATTAGTATTGGTTTGTTGTAAGATAGTTTTTATTTTTTCATTGTTCGTGTGGGAGAAGAAAATCAGGTGATATTTGTGGAGTGGAGCTATATTAAGATGGCATCTGCTTTTGGGAACAAAAAGCTCCTGGCCAGGAAGCTGACACTTTACCCTGGCAGCCATCTTGGCCTGTCATTGTCAATGTGAATGCCCCAATATGTTGTCTGTATAATAAGATTCACTGGAGCCCCATATCTGCTGTATTTCAGCCAGGGCTGTGGAGTCTGTGTCGGAGTACCGTCATTTTGAGTACCTGGAGACGAAGTTAGTCGGTGGTTTCATAAACTGGGGATTCGGAGTTGGGTGATTTTTGTACCAAATCCACATCCCTGGTAAGCATTAGACTAAGGAGTCAGAGCTATTTTGGGTACCTGGAGTCGGAGGTTTCATAAACTGAGAAGTCGGATGATTTTTGTACCGAATCCACAGCCCTGCTACTGTGTGGCTTAAAAGACCACTATCACAAAACCGTGTTCCACCTAGGACTAATAAGGTGGGCAGGCAGCCCGGGTGTTTTGAAACCCTGCCCGGCTGACAAGTCGTGGTGTAAACCAAACTGCAGGAGCGCTCCATTGCATGCTAGCAATCAGCGCTCGACAAGCCGTCGCTGAACCCTGCAGGAGAGCCCCTCTGCCTGCGTGACAGTGATTGGCTGGGCGGCTTGTAAGGGGCGTTTTTATCAGCGGGTGACAGGGTGTCTCGGGCAGGTGCAGTGCCTCTAGTAGTGTGGGGGTCTGATTTCTATTCGCCACCAGCCACCATCTGCGGGGCGATCAGACCCCACCAACAGAAAGCTCTGTTGGTGGGGAGAAAAGCGGGGGGGGGGGGGGGGGGGGAATCACTTGTGTGGTGGGCTGTGCGGCCCTGCAGCTTGGCCTTAAAGCTGCAGTGGCCCATTTCAGTAAAAATGGCCTGGTCTTTAGGGGGTTTAGCACTGTGGTCCTCAAGTGGTTAACTAACTACTCTCTGTGGTTTTCCACAAAACATGCCCTGTTGGTGGGCCTTGATGACAGGCTTGGGGAACTCTTATTTGCTTTTACAGCATGCCAGTTGCCCGATGTTTTTCACATCATTAGTGTCTGTCTCACACCTGAAACAAGCATGCAACGAGGAAGTGAAACCTGGGTCAGAACTGCATATTTGTTCTGCAATGGAAGTATCTCTGCAACACTACCCATGTGTGTGCTTGGACCAACGAGAAATTGCATAAGGACAAGAGAACTAGGCCCTTTAGAAAACCGCACCACACATCTATAGTCTTTTGAAGACTATAGATGTGTGGTGCTGTTTTCTAAAGGGCCTAGTTCACTTGTCCTTATGCATATTTGTTCTGGTTCACAAATATTAAAGGCGGATCTGCAGGAAAACAGCTTTTTAAAGGGACTCCGAGCTCTAAATAAAAACTAAATTGGTACTCACCTGGGGCTTTCTTCAGCCCACCATAGGTCAGGCGGTCCCACGGCGTCCATCTGGCTCTTTTCCCAGGGCCTGGCCAGAAATGGCTCCTGGCGACACTGGGCCCGAGTGTCGGGCTCCTTCCTGAAACGTCACGTCTGTCGTCATCACGGCGGCCGGCGTGACAGCACTGCGCATCCGCGGTTTAATCGCGCATGCGCAGTATTGTCACGCCGGCCGACGTGATGAAGCGAGGCGGCCGGCGTGGTGACGACAGACGTGACGTTTCAGGAAGAAGGAGCCCGACACTTGGGCCCAGTGTCGCCGGGGAGCCATTTCTGGCCAGGCCCTGGGAGAAGTGCCAGATGGACGCCGTGGGACCTTCCAAGCTACGGTGGGCTGCAGAAAGCCCCAGGTGACTAATCGCAAGTTGTAATTTGATCCTCAGCTGTGTCAGCTGACTGCCATGGCAGAGATCTCATTTGTAAACATGAGATGCTAACAATATGTCTGCTTCCTTGAATGTAGGAAGGAGACAAACTGAAGATTTATTTTAGGATTTGTATCAGCTGTAGCAAAGAAATGTTTTTCTTTAAAGGTTATTATGCTGTTGCTCATCTTTTAGAGCACCGAGGACGTTCTGAGTTCTGTTCCTCTTTAAGTTGTGTTTTTACAGTGCTACCAGGGGTGCTATGTCATCTCTATGCATTCTTCTGCAAAATTTGCAATAAAATATAATACAATTATTTCCTAATGTGGTTGAACCCAGGTGCTGGTGTTGTTCCCAGTGGTGTTATGCCCTAATGCCTAATACTGTATACACAATGACATTTTATTGCCAGATCGATTATTTACAATATGTCCGATCTGATTTCCCGTTCTTTTCTATGGGAAATCGATCAGAAATCAGATCGGATGTGCTGGAAATGAATCGATCTTGCTGTAAATCTGCCAGAAAATCTCATTGTGTGTACCTAGCATAATTCTGAGACTACACCATAAGATTTTTTTGTTTGACAGATAGACGGCTCGATAGATCATTTCCAACAGGTGTGATCTAATTTAGATCGTATTTCTGATAAATTTTCTCGTAGAAGTGAATGGAAATCGATCACAAAAAGGATTGGTAAATCGATCACAAAAACGGTCTGAAAATTGATTGGAAAGTAAATCTGCCCAAAGAAACCTCATCCTGTATTCCCAGCATTAGTGAGTGCTTGTGCAGCACTCTGAAGGCTCGTTACACATCTGATTTTTCGAAACATCCGGTCGTTTGAACATCAAATCGGGCGTGTGTACGGTTGGTCGTTCAGCTGATAAGACTGTACACACACCCGATTTGACGTTCAAACGTACAAACAACTGGTCGTTTAGAAAAATCTGACCTGTATATGTACCTTGAGCTTGAGTTTTTAATTGACTTAAATGTAATTTTCTGTAGCATGAGTTTATCTCAACAATGTATTGTCAAAGTTTACTTTGTTTAGCATTCCATGGGAAGTTTGTTTACACTGTGGACAACATGAGTAGCCATGGTCAAACATTGTTCTTTGCAAATTAAATGTTGTTCAAATGCAAATGAAATTCTATTCATGCACAAGTTTAAAGCTCAACTCTAAGCTCAAATCTAAATATACAAACTAATAGCTTAAACTGTAGCAGACTTGATAATAGTCTGGCATTATCTGTTTACTTCAGTCTGCACAGCAGGGCGCCATTAAATGTCCATGTAGAAATTACAATGAGTAATGAATACAGAAACAGTTGCTAGTTTAGATTCTGAGACCCTGCATGATTGAAATTCTTCACGGGTTAAGCTACCCATATACGTCGATTTCCTGTCGATATACAGCAGATTTGATTACTGTGATCGAATCTGCTGTGAAATCTGTAACGCAAATGTTGACCGATTTCCATTCAAAATCGATCGATTCAGTCAATCTGTCGTCGGAAAATTTTGCTCAATCGTGGGTGGGTCGCAAGTTGGTCGGTAGCAGCAATTGATTTGGCGACGCGGCAATACATTACCTGTCCGCTGGCGCGAGTCCTTGGTCCGTACTGACACTTTCTCCGGCTGGCCTGTCTCCTCACTACTTCCTGTCTCCTCCTGTGACGAGCTGAAGTTCAAACAGTAGAATGCCCTCTACTGTTTATACTTCACAGAGCGAGACAGGAAGTGAAGAGGAGAAAGTGTCAGCACGGACCGGGGACTCGCGCCGGCGGACAGGTAATGTATCACTGCTGGCCGGGGGAGCAGGCGGCAGCTCCACAGATTGTGAATCGATTTCAAGCTGAAATCGATTCAAAATCTGTGTGCAGTAATGGGCAGCCAATAGATCCCTCTGTGATCAGAGATGGATCTATCTGTTTGTCGATCTGGTGGCAATCGACCAGTGTATGGGCTGCCTTCAGGGTAAAGGATATGGGCAGTGTCAACTTATTTTGTCAGTGGAGATGGATAAATCACTGAGAAACGTCCTACATCACACTGCATATAAGTCTTAGTATATTTTTGTACAAATATTTTGAACCACGAGCATTGTATCTCTCGATTCAGTGCAGCCATACACGACCGTCAATTCCTAGCCTAGCAGCTTCCCACATTGCTGCATGAGCAGTTAGCTGCACAGAGCAGGAGATTTACTCCTCTTCCACACCTGGGCTGATCCATTTACTGTCAGCAATCTTCCACGTCACAGTTTTTGTTAGGCCCTTTCACAAAGGAAGCTGAAGTCGATGAATTTAGCACCTGTCAGCTGTTTCCTAGTGCTCAGCTATGGAGATGGGGCCACTGCATTGAGTCACATCTATGCATGGCCTCAGCAGTGATCAGATGCGACATGATACTTTTTTTTTTTTTTCTTTGCTGTTTAGTAACTGCCAAAAGCTGACACGTGGGGTTATGAATGCTGCCATCTGGCTGCGTGGCATTGCAGTCAAAGGCGGGTGGTAGCCAACAGAAGGGGCTGAAATTTCTGACATGCGCGTTGTTCAGTCTTGTGTTTGAAAAAGACCTTAAAAATCTTGTGGATTTTTTTTTCTTTTTACGCGCATAAGGACAGGGTATAGAAGTTGAAACGAGGCTTGCAAATAATACTTGGGCTGAAGGAATTTATTTTATTTATTTATTTTTAAGGACCACTATCGCGAAAATCATGAAATAAAAATTACATTTAAACACATACAAATATGAAGTACATTTCTTCCAGGGTAAAATGAGCAATGCATTACTTTTCTCCTATGTTGCTGTCACTTAGGCCGGATCCAGATTATAAGCGCTTTTCTGAGTGCTTTGTGATTAGCGCTTTTTGAGCACTTTTTTTAAAAATGACTCCCATTCACTTTTATTAAAATCGCAGTAAAAATCGCCGCAATCGCGTACACAATTTTTACTGCAATTTTAATGAAAGTGAATGGGAGAAATTTTTAAAAAGCGCTTATCCATCCCAAAGCGCTCAGAAAAGCGCGTATAGTTTAAATCCGGCCTAAAGGCCCATACACGCCGGGCGGATCGCTCAAACTCAGTCTTATCACGCGAACGACGGTCTGTACACACGCCCGAGTTTGGCGGGCGGACGACTGAATGACGGGACGTTCAAACGACAAATATCCGACGTGTGTATGGGCCTTAACAGTAAGTAGTAGAAATCTGACAGAACCGACAGGTTTTGGACTAGCCCATCTCCTTATGGGGGATTCTCAAGGTTTTGCCTAGTTTCAAAAGCTCTTAGTGAATGGCAGTTGCTCCGTCCAACTGCCAAAAAAGTGTGCAGCAACTTGCTGCATGTTTTTCCAAACCACAACTAAAATGCACATAATGAAATGGTGACGCAGAATTATTGCGGTTTTTTTTTATGAGTGTGCGGAACAAAGACGCAAATGCACTGAAAACGCACTAACGCATATGCAGCAAAATGCTAACCTTCACGCACTGCCTACTGTGTTCCTACCCTGAAGGTTATTATGCTGTTGCTTATCTTTTTGAGCAGGGAGGAAGTTCAGGTCTGCTTTAAAGGTGCATACACACGTTGGATTTTTCCAAACGACCAGTCGTTTGGACGTCAAATCGGGCGTGTGTACAAATGGTCATTCAGCTGATGAGACTGGTTTTGACGGATCCACTTGACGAATCGGTGAAATCCAGTGTAATCAACTGAACGACCTTTTTTTACACACGCCCGTTATGACGCCCAAACGACCGGCGGTTTGGAAAAATTTGACCTGTGTATGTACCTTAAAGGGATACTGTAGGGGAGTCGGAGGAAAATGAGTTGAACTTACCCGGGGCAGACCGACTGTACACCAGCACTACTGTTGGGAGAACTATCGCCCAGCGGGAGGGTCTGACGGACCCGTCGTTCTCTGTAGTAGTGCGTGTGTACTTTACAGAAAATCTTACAGAAAATTGTATGGTGTGTGCTAGGCATTAGATTTTTCTCTCTGTAATTTGAAGACTTATCATTGAACTGATGCCTCCTATGAATCTGCTTCAGAATGTGAGTAGAGTAGCTGTAACTGTACACACCTAAGCTGCCTATACTTTGCATAATTCTTAGATTGGTCATGTTTTATGATATGACACGTTTACTTTAAAGCTGTATCACCTCTCTACATTCAGCAGCTTAATGCTTTGGATGGTGAGCTTGCCCGTGTGGCTTGGGGTACAAAAAGGTCTCCAGAAATGTAGTAATACGTTCACAAAAAAATCAGCAGGGTGGAATTTGTTTGCAGTGCATACGGATTTAATTAGAACCGATTATAAATGTAGTTTTGAGAGTAAACAGTACATAGCTACCACCAAGGATTATCTCAGCAATCTTTAGCAATACAGAGATGAAGGAAAATAATTTGTACAAGGAGCTAGACTTTGATTAAATATTGACAGTGCAAGTGAGCTCAGCTGGAGTGACATGCAATCCCTGCTAGGAGATTTTCATGCAGGCTGAAATATACACAATCTTTGTAATGATTTCCCTTTTAAATGCCTATTGAGCCTTCCACATTGTCTTTATTCATATTGGCGTGTTTGATTAAAATTTTATAGAATAGACCCACATAGGCTGGTAACAGATATTAAATGAACAAAGAGCATGCTGGCTAACTAAAAAAAAAAAATTCCAGTATGTAAAAGTACTCTGTGTGGCCTAGTGCACACCAAAAACCGCTAGCAGATCCGCAAAATGCTAGCAGATTTTGAAACGCTTTTTCTTATTTTTCTGCAGCGTTTCAGCTAGCGTTTTGTGTAGCGGTTTTGGTATAGTAGATTTCATGTATTGTTACAGTAAAGCTGTTACTGAACAGCTACTGTAACAAAAACCGCCTGGCAAACCGCTCTGAAGTGCCGTTTTTCAGAGCGGTTTGCGGTTTTCCTATACTTAACATTGAGGCAGAAACGCATCCGCAATCCAAAATCTGCAGCAGCCCGGGAGTATGCGTTTCTGCAAAACGCCTCCCGCTCTGGTGTGCACACCCCCATTGAAATACATTATCCTAGCGGATCCGCACCCGCAAGCAGATCGCAAACCGCAGCGGAAACGCTCCGGTGTGCACTAGGCCTGTATGTTCGTTAGCTTACTTACCGTATACCCAATCTATGTTCAAATATAGTTTATAAATCAAGGAAAACATGAGGGACAACATCAGAATTGTTCTTATGACCATTAAATCATACCTTAAATGAGAGCGGTATGGAAGCTGACATATTTATTTCCTTTTATAAAATACTAGTTGCCTGGCTATCCTGCTGATCCTCTGCCTCTAGTACTTGTAGCTGTAGACCCTGAACAAGCATGCAGGTCTGACTGCATTAGTTGCACGCTTGTTTCATGTGTATGATTTATACACTACTTATGCCTGAAGGATCAGCAGGCCAGTCAAGGCAACTGGTATCAACTTAAAGGATATCAATATGGCAGCCTCCGTATTTCTCTCACTTCAGGTGTCCTTAACGAGACCTGAACTGAAAATTAAGTCAAAATAAACATAAACACGTCATACTTACCTCCTGTGTAGTCTATTCCTCAATCTTTCTCCTCTTCTGCGTCCTGTTAGTCTACTGTTATTAATGGAATTCTCCATCCTCCATTTTGAAAATGGCCATTAACCATAACAACTTCCTGGTAAGCACACTGTTATGTAATATCTCCCACTTGAGCCATAGGGAAACATGGACATTACCTTGCACATTTAGTTGTAACTGACAGTTGCTGATCTATAACTGACAGCAAGTGGTATATTTCAGTTCTGACAAAATATTGTCAGAACTGGAAGGGATCACTGTAAGAAGAAAATGGTGAGCTTCTGAGAGGAACTGGCGGTGATGTAAGTATGTACTATTCATTTGCAGCTACATCATGTGTTTATTTTAAATAATTTTACTCAGTTCAGGTTCCCTTTAAAGTGATACTGAGGGTAAAATGGTATGGAGGCTGCCATATTTATTTCCTTTTAAGCAATACCAGTTGCCTGGAAACCCTGCTGATGTATTTGGCTGCAGTAGTATTTGAATAACACTTGAATAACAGTAGTTTCACATATAATACTTGAATAACAAGCATGCAGCTAATCTTGTCAGAACTGGCAATGTCAGAAACACCTGATCTGCATATGTTTGTTCAGGGTCTATGACTAAAAGTTTTAAGCCTGGAAGACACGTGCAATTTTGATTGGCCAATTTTACCACTACCATGTAGTATGAACATTTATCTCCACACTCTGTTCTTAGTTTAAGAACAGAGTGTGGAGAAATAAATATGGAAGCCTCCATATAACCCTTGCTTCAGTTGTCCTTTTAAATGAGTGTTTCTTTTTAGATACAGTAGGTAGTTCCTGAGAAAGGAAACAAGCTAGCTCATCTGTCATCTAGAGTCTGGCAAACTACAATTATGTTTTTTCATGCAGAGTCATAAAGAAGGTTCATTAAAACAATTTCTTGCCAAAAAATAAAGCATTCTGATGTGTAATGTCCTGATGGGGTTTTTATCTTAATGTTTGTACATTGCACAATGTATTTAGTCTTAGCTTCAATTTATGTAGAAACCAACACACATATTGAATCTAAAAGCTTCTAAGAAACCATAAATACCAGGTAGCAGTCAGAAAGTCAATGTGAATGTTAAAACAATTAACTACAGGCTTTGGAATGCGTGCAGTAAAAAATGTATTACGCATTTCGTTTCGGTTCATTAAAAATGCTCTGCTTGTTCCCATTGCATTGATGAAGGTGAACAGCAGAGTTATATGTATTGCCTCTTTCCTAAGACACCATCTGTATGTTAAGGCTCGTACACACACACCAGATTTTTTTTAAACTACGGGTCGTAAGACCTGCCCGAGGGGCGATGGTTCTGACTACAGTTTGCATGTTTGCTCGGCGGATCATTCAAAACCAGCCTTATCAGCCTGACGACAGCCTGTACTCACATGCAAACTGTCGTCAGAACGACTGCCCCACAGGCGGGTCTGACGACCCGTAGTTTGAAAAAATCTGGTGTGTGTACGCGCCTTAAAGAGACACTGAAGCGAAAAAAAAATATATAGTGAAGTTGTGTACTATGAATAATTACTAGAAGATTAGCAGCAAAGAACATATTCTCATATTTTTATTTTAAGGTGTATATAGTGTTTTTTCTAACATTGCATCCTTCTATAATATGTGCAGATTACACAACACTCAGCATTCAAAATTATTCTTTCAGAGCAGTCTGTGAACTAATGACCTCTCCTCTAGCAGAGGAAAAGTAAATAGTTCAGGAACAGTTGAGGTAATAAAAGTCAGAAAACAGCCCTCTCCACGACTTTCAAAGTTGTAGAGCTTAATGGCTTTTTTGCATAGAGATAACTGGAGTTTCTTAACTCTTCCTGTACTGGAAACAATTAGACTGATGTATCTGATCGTAATGTTTCTTAGCTGTACTACAAATACAAATCATAATATCATTTTTTTTTCGCTTCAGTGTCTCTTTAACATTAATAGAAAGCCACCACTGATGCAGCATGTTGGCACAAAAATGTCTATCCAGCATAACTAGGAAAGGGTTGGTATGGCCAGATCATTCTCTGTGCGTCTGTATCAAAATTGAGCCTCTCAATTTTGGCCAGAAAGCGATTGAAATTACAACCAAGTGGCTACATTGCGGCAATGATCTCTGGAAAATTAATCATCATGATCTGTGCCACAAAGCGAGTAAAGATTGGGCACCTTAATACGCATGCTCAACAAGTCTTTTAAATGTACAAATATCAAACAACTTTTGTTGTTGAAACAAACCAAAAAAGTTGTTTGCTATTGTTCAACAACTAAGATGCCGCTCAAGTCATTCCAACAGTTGGATTGACTTGAGCTGCATCTTATCAGCTCCCAAAGATCATTGCTGTAATGTGGCCGCTTGGTCGTAATTTCAATCGCTTTCTGGGCAAAATTGATCAAATTACTCGATCTGGCACGGTGGAAAGATTTCACTTGAAAGGGCTCAGTCATGTGTACAGCGATTGCAGCGTCAATTTATCGACCACCGATGGACCCCCAAACAGTCCCCCCCCCCCATCGCTCCCCCCCCCCCCCCATTTAAAATGTGTAGCCCCTGTGTGAAGTGCTTGAAAGTTCACCTGTCCGCTGACTTACCTGTCCCTGCTAGCTCACCTAATCCTCTGGTAGTATCACTTTCCGAATGTGAATGACAACCGTGACACCATACAATTTTCTGTTAGATTTACCTGCTAGATAGATTTTGCTCCAACATGTTGGAAAATATCTATCTGGCAGAAAAATCTAACATAAAATTGTATGGTGTGTATCTAGCATTTAAGACCATCTAATGCTGGAAATACACCATGAGATTTTTTTGCAGATAGTTGTTCTATAGATAATTTCCGACATGTCCGATGTGATTTATAATCGTTTTTCTGATCAATTTCTCATAGTAGAGAATGGAAATCGATCGGAAAATCGAACGGACAGTAAATCTGCTGAAAAATTTCATCGTGTATTCCCAGCATAAGCTTAAATTTAATACAAGTTGCCCATATACTTCTTGATCATTCCCTGGCAGGTTTGGTCATATTGATCGATTTTCCCGGAGATTGATGCCACACCATGGATCGTAAGTTTGATTCATTTCTGTTCGGAATCGTTCAAAACTATGAATTGCACAGTCCAGTGCGCAGCAGCCGCGTTCAATTTCGGGATAACCAGTGGACAGTCCTCATGTGTAGGATGCTTCAGCAGCCGCTCCATCGTGTGCAAGTTCCCTTTCCCCTACCTGTGCCTGAGCTTTATGCAAAACGTCATTTTGAAAATTGAGCTTAAAGCGGATCCCAGATGAAACACTAACTATAACAAGTAACTTGTCTATATATCTTATCTAAAGTTTAGATTGTTTACACAGCATATCTAGCTGCAAAAGTTTAAAAAGTGTATGAATATTTATTCCTGTGATACAATGGGGGCAGCCATGTTCGTTTTGTCATATTGTCACAGGCTAAGAGCTGGAGATAGTATCAGATTTCTTGTGTGTAAATTCAGTCCCCTCTCCTCCTCCCTCCTCCCCTCTGCCTTTTGAAATCAATGGCTAGTAACACCTCCCCCTCCTCCTGCCCAGACTGAACTCCTGTAAGCCCTTGCTATTGTCTGAAAGTGCCTTGGCACTCTGAGGGCTGTGGGTGTGGCTTTTATAGTTTATAGGGAATTAAACTATTAAAACAAAAACAAAAAAGTATTTGGCTTGAGGAATGCCCTATAAACTATAGGAAAGGGACACAATTATGCAATGAGTAAAAGTTCATCTCGGATCCACTTTAACTGGACTCTTTGGAGTTAGCATTGGATTTTTGTGTTGCATTTAAACTTTTATATCATTCAACCGCTATGAAGAGAAGACGCCCAAAATCTTATCTGCCAGAGATTTGTGGATTCTCGATGAAGTGAAATTCCCAGAACAGTCATGTGACTTCCTCCTTGCTTGTGTTTTTTTTGTTTGTTTTTTTTTTTTGTTTTTTTGTTAGTGACTTGATATATTGACATGAATTACAGCAGGCCGATTTGCTCAGGCTAGTTGAAAGGTTCCCTGTGTGGTCACATACATACAGTGGGGTTTTCAATTACTGCATCAGTTTTCAGTCACAACAAAAGGTGTCAGTTGCTATACTAGGAAATTGAGTATACTTCTATACTGTGAGATACATTTTATTGTTTAGCGTGCCCTGATTTCTTTCATTTAAGGTGTGCTCATTTAAAGCCAGTAAATCTTTTGTGTTAACAATTTTTTCCACAATTTTCCTTGTCCCAGCACCTCCATATTGAAAGTCATAGGAGATAAAGAAATGTAGTTTAAAGTGTAAGTTTAAAGTGGACTCGAGAGGAAGCAACGATCAGTGGTTTTACTTACCTGGGGTTTCCTCCAGCCCCATGTGCTCTGTGGGCTCCCTCACCGTCCCACCAGGTGGCTCCGTTGTTCAGCAATATTCGGCTGTAATTGGGTCTCAGTCGCTCTAGTCGTGCTGCACTGCAAATGCTTGGCCGCGTATGCCTTGTCATCACGCTCCCACCACCGGATTGTTTTGTACTTGTGCAGGTAGTACCGTGCAGGCACAGAATGCTACTGGCATCAGGGGTGCGCAGTCGAGCTGACTGGCACGACTAAAGCCCAGTTATAGGAGAAGATTTAAAGGGATACTGTAAGGGGGTCGGTGGAAAATGAGTTGAACTTACCTGGGGCTTCTAATGGTCCCCCGCAGACATCCTGTGCCTGCGCAACCACTCACCGATGCTCCGGTCCCGCCTCCGGTTCACTTCTGGAATTTCAGACTTTAAAGTCTGAAAACCATTGCGCCTGCTTTGCCGTGTCCTCGCTCCAGCTGATGTCACCAGGAGCGTACTATGCAGGCACAGACCATAGTGGGCCTGCGCAGCACGCTCCTGGTGACATCAGTGGGAGTGAGGACACGGTAACGCAGGCGCACTGGTTTTCAAACTTTAAAGTCTGAAATTCCAGAAGTGAACAGGAGGCGGGGCCGGAGCATTGGGGAGTGGCTGCGCGGGCACAGGATGTCTGCGGGGGACCATTAGAAGCCCCGGGTAAGTTCAACTAATTTTCCCCCGACCCCCTTACAGTATCCCTTTAATTCACAGGGATCAGTTATGCGTTAATGTGTGTGAACTACAATGGAGCCTGGGCATAGACTTTAATGCAAAGCCTGCGTGCAGCGAGTTAGAATAATGCGATCAGTTCCTACGCAGTACTGTAAACAGGCCCATATATTTAAAAACAAAATAAGTGTGCTACTCTGGTTAACAGGGCATTTACAGCAAATACAGAGTCTGGCTCGCTTATCCATTAAGGTAATGCATCCCTGACAGTGTGTAATAAGAGAACATACACAAACCGTTTATATCACGCTTTTCTCCAGGCGGACGCAAAGCGCCAGAGCTGAAGCCACTAGGACGCGCTCTATAGGCAGTAGCAGTGTTAGGGAAACTTGCCCAGGGTCACTTTAAACTCAGTACAGATAGTTCTTCCTAATATAACATATAGCTGAATCTAAAACGTCCCTTTTCCTCCACATTTGACCGCCTTCTCAGAAAGAGTTCTGAAGCATTATATGTCAGTAGAAGGATGAAACTGATTGCATTCCAGTGTTCTCCCCATGCTCCACCCAGCTAGTTTTGGTGAGTACCGAGCTGTCATCGGCTGACCACCTCCCCTGCTGTAAGCAGAGTTGCTCACAGAAGCACTGGCCCTGCATTCTCTCATCTCGTCCCACCTGGCTACTTTTTCATGCCACCCAGCTACTATTTAATGCCACCCGGCTGGAAACAATTTCTGGCGAGAACACTGTGTTCACCAAATCAGCGGGCTTCACTCCTCACTTCTTGGATCCGGATTCCAAGCGGGATAACCTCAGATTTGCATTTAAAATACAAGCGGAATCTCCAAATAGTGTCACTCCTCTCCACCACCAGCGTGCTCTAATCTTCACACCAATCTTCAGACCTAAAAGGGGCCCATACACCTAACGATTTTCCCGCCGATATACAGCTGTTTCGATCACAGTGATCGAAACGGCTGTGAAATCGCTGCGCACACCACTGACAGAACGATCGATTTCGGTCCGAAATCGATCATTCCCGTCGACCCATCCGTGCGGAAGATTTTTCTCGGTCGCCGGCGGGTCAGGAGTGCGTCGTTAGCGGCGTTCGAATGCCCGACGCAATGTAGCGGGTATACATTACCTGCTCCGGCCGGCGCGAATCCCCGCTCACTGCTGTCTTCTCCGCTCTGGTCTGGTCTTCGGCATGCTTCACTTCTTCCGGCCCGGTAGGAAGTTTAATCAGTAGAGGGCGCTCTACTGTTTAAACTTTCTGCCGGGCAGGAAGAAGTGAAGCATGCCAGAGACCAGACCAGAACAGCGAAGACAGCGGGACAAGCGCCGGCGGAGCAGGTAATGTATGCGGGGGGAAGCGGCGGCAGCAGCACCACAGATTGTGAATGGTTTCAGGCTGAAATCGGTTCACAATCTGTTTGCAGTAAAGGTGGCCATACGATCCCTCTCTGATCAGATTCGATCAGAGAGGGATCTATCTGTTGGTCGAATCTGATGGCAAATCGACCAGTGTATGGCCACCTTAAAGGGATACTGTAGGGGGGTCGGGAGAAAATGAGTTGAAGTTACCCGGGGCTTCTAATGGTCCCCCGCAGACATCCTGTGTTGGCGCAGCCACTCACCGATGCTCCGGCCCCGCCTCCGGTTCACTTCTGGAATTTAAGACTTTAACCTATTTTGGTTCCTGGACGTAGTTTCTACGTCCAGGAACCATGCGCGCTCCTGCGGCCAATCCCGCGCATGCACGCGCACTCCCGGCCGCGGATTCGGTAGCCAGGGAATCAATGTATTGGGCTATGGTGCCCGATCATTGATTCCTCTCCCCCGCTGAAAAAGCGACAGCTTCTCTCGGAAGCTGCGCCTTTTCTGGCCATTCCCTCTCCGATGAGTCACTCTAATGCTGGGAATACACGGTTCGTTTTTGCCTTCGTTTAAACCTTCGTTTCGATTGTGCCTTTTGTCCTTTTCGATCCCGAAATAATCGGTCATACGGTTAATATCACCACCCACGGTTTCGTTTTTTTTTTCGATTCTGATGGTTTCGTTTTTCCAATGATCGAAGGCTGCAAAGAAACGAAACGAAAATCCCTTTTTACAGGGACGGACTAGCATAAACGAATATATAATCGATCTGAACAGCCATCAAGCCTACCAATGGCTCGATTAGATGGATAAAGAGAGATAATATCAAACATGTTCGATCACTAGTCGTTCGTTTTTGGGGTCTATTAATCGAAACTATAATGAGATTATGACTATTTTCACATACGTTTTCAACACTCGATTCGTTTACCGAACGAATCGAAGGTTTAAACGAAGGCAAAAACGAACCGTGTATTCCCAGCATAAGCGTGTGTTACGCTTAGAGTGACGTCCTGTAAACAAACTCATGGCCGCCATCTTGTGGCCAAAAAGTAATACTACACCTGTAAGAAAAAAAAAATACAAATTAACACACATTTACATTATAAATCTATTGTTTACCTCCCACCCTCCCAAAACTACCCAAATAAAATGTTTACTATAAAAAAAAAAAAACCATTACAATAAAAAAAAAAACATGTAAATATTTACCTAAGGGTCTAAACTTTTTAAATATCAATGTAAAGATGAAATATTTCTATTTTTTTTTTTATTTTAAACTTGTAAATAGTGATAGATGCAAAATGGAAAAAATGCACCTTTATTTCCAAATAAAATATTGTCGCCATACATTGATAGGGACATAATTTTAACGGTGTAATAACCGGGACATATGGGCAAATACAATACGTGAGTTTTAATTATGGAGGCATGTATTATTTTAAAACTATAATGGCTAAAAACTGAGAAATAATGAATTTTTCCATTTTTTTCTTATTCTTCCTGTTAAAATGCATTTACAGTAAAGTGGCTCTTAGCAAAATGTACCCCCCAAAGAAAGCCTAATTGGTGGCGGAAAAAACAAGATATAGATCAGTGCATTGTGATAAGTAGTGATAAAGTTATAGGCTAATGAATGGGAGGTGAACATTTCTCACGTGAAAATGACGGAACGCGAATGGGTTAAAGTCTGAAAACCACTGCGCCTGCGTTGCCGTGTCCTCGATCCCGCTGATGTCACCAAGAGCGCACAGCGCAGGCCCAGTATGGTCTGTGTCTGCGCAGTACACTGCTGGTGACATCAGCGGGAGTGAGGACATGGCAACCCAGGCGCAGTGGTTTTCTGACTTTAAAGTCAGAGATTCCAGAAGTGAACTGGAGGCGGGGCCGGAGCATCGGTGAGTGGCTGCGCCAACACAGGATGTCTGCGGGGGACCATTAGAAGCCCCGGGTAAGTTCAACTCATTTTCCCCCGACCTCAAACCCCCCCCCCCCCCTACAGTATCCCTTTAAGGCTGGTTTCACAGTGGGACGTTAAAGTCCCACGTTAAAGCAGCCAGTAACGCAGCCTAACTCACAGCACTGTAAAATCAATTGTGCTGTTCACAGTGCCCACGTTGTGTTACATAGTAACGCAGCACGTTTAAACAGTGCTGCATGCTGTAAGTTATACTGGGCTAAGCAGCGTTAGACTGCTTGCACATGCTCAGTAATGTTGGAGGAGGTCGTCTCCCCTCCTCCTCCTCTGTAGCCAGCCACATGACTAATTAATATTCACTGCATTGCAGAGACTCCTGGTAGGACTGTAGTGTTGTCCTGAAATGAACTGTTCATTTGATCCGGATTTTTTTTGTGAGTCGAATCATCCGGATCATCACAATGAAAGATTCGGTTCACAATGGATGTCTGTCTGGAAGAAACAGGAACATACAGAATGTACAGTGCAGGGAAAGTCCTGTCCTGCTAGTCATTTAACCCAGTCTGCTTCCCTAGTAAAATGATTCAAATGATTCGGTTCAAAGATCCGGATCTTTTCAATGATCCGATTCAAATGATCCGAATCCTTAAAAAGATCCGGACTTCCTATCACTAACCTGGAGCGGCTGCTTTGAGATCTGCATAACGCAGCTCAATCTGACGTCCAGCTTCAACACCCACCATACGTTGCGTTAGGGGCATGTTATGCGACCACAACGTCCCCTAAAACGCAACGTCTTGGTGGGAAAGTAGCCTTAAGCAGCATTTACAGGCGTAGATGCGGCGGCGATGTTCCTTATCAATCGAGCCGCTGATGCGGCTTGATTGATAAGATCCGACAGGACGGATCTCCCCACCGCCGATTCCCTGCGAGGGGACAATGGCAGGGAATCGAGCGGAATATAAGCGGCGGGGAATCAAATCCGGCGCGCGAGCGGGGACGCGGAAGAGGCGATCCGGCGGCTAATCGAGCCGCCGGATCGGAGCCTAGTCTACCCATGTAGATGAGGCTTAAAACTCAAAAAGAACTTCCAATAGTGTAATACAGTTAACATCTTGTGCTTTCAAATGAGCTTATCTGCCATCTCTGCTATTGCAGTCATGTGACACAGGGGAAAGATGAAATTAAAACTTGTGGTTAAACACAAATGAAGGGGAATTAAACGGGCTAAGCTCCCTAGATACATACATGTTGCATTTCTCATTTGTCTTAATCACAAGTTGTAAATTGATCTCTCCCCTGTGTCACCTGACTGCCATGGCAGAGATGGCAGATAAACTAATTTGAATGCACAAGATGTTAGCAATATGTCTGCTTACATGAATCAGGAAGTAGAAACTGAGCAGATTTATTTTAGTATTTATATCAGCTGTAAAAAAATGTTTTTTGTTTAAAGGTTCTTAAGCTGTTGCGTATCTTTTAGAGCAGAGAGGATGTTCTGAGTTCATGTCCGCTTTAAGACATTGTTACAATTTTATAAGGATAAAAAGCACAACTAAAAACAGCCGCCAAAGCCCTGTGCTTGGGGACAGAACTTGGGTATGCTGCTTACAGGTTGCTATAGCAATGTATATCGTTTTAAAGGAAATAAATATGGCAGCCTCCAAATCCCCCTCAGGTCATGTGTCCTCTAACAAATCTAGGCATTTAACCTCAGTGTTGCATTTATTTTTTTTAAAACCATTTATGTGAACTCTAATTTTATTTACATATAAAATACTGCCGTTTATATGAATACAAATTTTAGATGTGCAGGTGATTTATAGACTCTTTGTTTTCGTCTGCAGTATAATGAGAAAGAAGAGGTGGTGTTATGGATGAACACAGTAGGACCGTACCACAATCGGCAAGAAACATACAAGTACTTCTCCCTGCCGTTCTGTGTCGGAACAAAGAGAAGTATTAGCCACTACCATGAAACATTAGGAGAAGCTCTACAAGGAGTGGAATTAGAGTTTAGCGGCTTAGATATTAAATTTAAAGGTGAGTTTTACTTACCCTTTTTTTTAAACGTCAATGTCTTCCTACCCCCTTAAACTGACTACGCTGCAGAGTACCTATTTAGGTGAACCCTGACTAGGACGACGGACTGGTCTTTGTTAAAATGTACCTGCAGCAAATTAACATAAAAAAAATAATCAGATGATTACCTAAGAGGAGAGAAGCCTCTGGATCCACCAAAGGCTTCCCACATCCTCCTGGCCCCTACCATTGCCGTACATGGACTCCCTAACATATCCGCCAAGAGCTTGTCAGATATGTTATTGTGACCGCACTCCTCTCCATGCACAAGAGCAGCCATACTGCGACTACGGCTGTGCCTGCGCAGTAAGCTGAAGAGCTGTTCTGCTACTGTGCAGGCATGGCCATACTTGTGCATGAAGAGGAGCACATTTATAATCTTAAAGAGGATCCCAGGCAGCAGTGGTTGTCTCCAGTCAGACGTCTAAAGCTTCTGGAGGATCCAGAGGCTTGCCTCTGCTTGTGAAGTATCTGTTTATGTTGCAATCCCCCTCATGTTCTTTTTAAGGTAATCAGAAAACACACGCGCGCATGCCAATCTCTGTAATTTGGCAGTCATTTACTTTAAAGAGTAACTGTCAGGCTGCAGAAGCTAATTTAAACCTCTATTCTCCTGTGTTAAACACTTTAGACAGAAGCCAAAAAGACATTACTAAAGATAAAAATCTCTCTTACATTTAATGTGTGCTTATCAGCACAGCTAAGCTCCTAAGGAGGACGCAAGCCGCATTCCATACTGCAAAGCATTCTGGGGCCCTCCCCTCGGCTGCTAAGGAGAAGACGGGATCAAGTTTCAGCAGCTTCTAACTCAGTCCAGCCACAGCACAGATAAATCTCCGCGGGCAGAGTACACTGCAGGAGTCAGCTATTGTTCCTAGCCACATGGCTCATTAATATTCACTGCACACTGTGTTATTCTGTACGAGCTGTTCTGTGATCAGAAGCAGGCAGGACATGACGACACATTTGGCTTCACAAACATGGAACCTGCCATGGGCTGTCAGGAGCATCATTCTCTGCATATACTATATAAAAATTCTGTGAAATCCAAACGTGGACAGTGAAATGCATATGTAATGTAAGTACAGCCAATCTTTAGCTACTGATATATGTGTTTATTTTCTCTGAGACCTTATACCTAACAGCTCCTCTTTAAGAAAACAATACTGGTTACATTTTCTGTCATACATTTTAAATATGATCCATTGAACACTATTCTTTGCTTTCTGTCAATTAGGCAGTTCCCTATCCATCCACACAAATCCTTCCCTAAAAGATAAGATAAAGGAGTTTATCGATAACCAAACTTAATTCCCTTAGCATCCGAGGATGTATGCCAGCGCTGGACAAACTTCGGCCTACTGGCCGAAACCAGCCCGAGTGCGCTGCTCTCCAGCCGTCCGACAGGCGGCCAAATTCCCCTCCTTTTCCCCTCCCTCTGTGAAAAGTTGTGAGCGGGCAGCGGGGGATTTTGAAACTCTCCTTGCTCACCAATGCCCTGCGTCGCGTCACATGGTGTGGCGTCGGGACACGTCAGCATGTAATGCGCTGGCACGTCCTGACGTCACGTCATGTGATGCCCTGTTGCCATGGACATGCAACGCGGGACAGGTGAGCGAGGCGAGTTTCAAAATCCCCCCGCTGCCCGCTCGCAACCTTTCACGGAGGGAGGGTGTTTGGAATTTCAGGCATGCGGTCCACACAATGCAGCCCGGACCACGTAAAGTTTGCCCAGGCCTGATGTTTGCCATCCAGGCCAGGTGCCCTATCAATTTTGATTTTATTTGGTCTTGTCTTTACTCCTTCCTGTGTTAAGTATTTAATAGTAAAATTGGAAGATTGGGACCTTTCCACATCTGTAATTTGCCCTTGTGAAGACAGAAGCAAAGCAAGCATTCAGTAGCTCATCCCTGGTTTAGTGAAGTGTCTAATTTTCTTAAAGGACTTCCGAGGCCAAAATTAATAAAATCACACTATACCTTTTTTTGCAGAATCCACGGAGGACGTCCTGCCCGTCCTCCGCTCTGTTCCGCCATCAATGCACGTCTTATTGTTCCCCTACGGCTCGGCCCGACCCCCACCGAACGGGTCGCATGGATGCCACCTCTAATATGGCCGCCGCCTTGCTCCGCGGCTGCGCAGTACGCTTTGTCGCTAGCGCGACTGCGCAGCCTATTGCCCGCCTCCCGCCGCGTACTAGGTCCCGGCATGCTCCCCAAGCGTACGTCGGGCGGGCGCACACAGGCTGCGCAGTCGCGCTAGCGACAAAGCGTACTGCGCAGCCGCGGAGCAAGGCGGCGGCCATATTAGAGGTGGCATCCATGCGACCCGTTCGGTGGGGTCGGGCCGAGCCGTAGGGGAACAATAAGACGTGCATTGATGGCGGAACAGAGCGGAGGACGGGCAGGACGTCCTCCGTGGATTCTGCAAAAAAAAAGGTATAGTGTGATTTTATTAATTTTGGCCTCGGAAGTCCTTTAAAAGGCATCAGAGGTAACAGTAACATATTTTGCTTTACTTAGCTGGTGCTCCTTCCAGACCCTAGGAGTCTGTGTGGTCCCTCAATCCAGTTCCATTCTCCTCCAGTGCTTGGCTAGTCCCTCCATAATGATTTCTGGGACGGCAGCTTCAGCGCAGGCGCTTCTCGCAGTGGGAGTGTTATGTGCAGTAGCAATCCCGGCTACGGTTTCGCAGGCTACGGTATATGTGCACGCATGTGCAGAAGCTGCTGACGCTGTGGGTCGGCAATCATTATGGAGGGGCTAGACTGCACTGGAGGAGTGAAAGTGCATCTTTACAGCCTTAGCCTCGATTTGTCACTATTATGAATTCTGATATAGTAAACTACTTTGCCAGGTCCCTTGGATTCTACTGTACTTGTATTTGAGAAGCAGTCTGTATGGTACTTTATGCCTAGAGACAGTGAAGCATTAAGTAATTGCCTGTCTCCAGTCCATAAATAGTAACCAGAGCTGGCTGCCTTTTCCAGTGAGCGTTTACTTTTGTGAGTCACAACAGTTGATTTCCTAAAGCAGATTTGCAATGAAGAAAACTGAACGTTATCTCTGTTCATGTCAAACATTCGAATAGGTGTATGGGAATTTAAAATTAAAACTCATCTGAACCTGATTAGATGCTAGTGAGTGGTGTGAGCAGTTCTCTTTACTGCATTTATTCTTCAGTAAATCATCCCCACAGATTGTGGCAGCCATGTACTTATCTTATGTGGAGACTGAGCGTCTGACAGAGAACTGCAATGTATTTGCTTTCCTGATTCTCTCCCTCATTGCCAGTCTGTCAGTCTTCTCAGACTCAAAACCACTCATGTTTCATGCTGTATGTCAGGTCCTGTTCCACAGAGATAAGAATGGCCTGCCTGGCAAACGCCAGACTGAGAATCTTCAAATCTCTATTAAATCTAGTGTTTTAATATAAGGTGTAGCAAATATGTAGAATGCAGCACTTTCTTTTCTCATCAATCTCTCCATGAATAACTCAATGGGCATGATTCACAAAGCTTTTTCACCTGTTTTCTTCTGGTTTCACCTTATCTGTCACATTGCTAAGCTCCCAAAGAGCAGATATAAAATATAATTAAAGGAAACCAGACACGATCGATGCTGCAGATTTGATACTTACCCAGGGCTTCCTCCAGCCCCATTAACACGTCTGAGTCCCTTGCTGTCCACCTTCGCTCTACTGCACAGCTGCAATCAGCCCCGGTAACTGGTTCAGTGGCGTCAGATGGGGTCTTCTGCGCATTAGCGGACCTCCCTCACATGCACAGTAGACTGACCCCAACTGACGTGATTGAACCTGTTACCGGGGCTGATTGTGGCTGAACGGCAGACCGTGGGAGGTCGGCGAGGTACTCAGGCGTGCTTATGGGGCTGGAGGAAGCCCTGGGTAAGTATCAAATCTGCAGCATTGATCATCTCTGGTACACTTTAAGGTAAGAAAAGTAATATTGAAATAAATGTAATCAGGAACAACTTGCTTTGAGTGAATATTTTGCTTGTAAATGTGCTGAAAGGTTATTTTTTATCAATTTGGCATAAATAAGTCATTAATGATAAGTTTGTGAATAGACCCCAATGTGTTTACTGAAAGTAGGTTATGCTGTGAAGTTTAGTAATTTTCTTCTGTTTTCACAGTTGATGTCATGCAGTCAACGTATTGTGAAATTGAATTAGACAAGGCGAAGAGAGATGGGTTTGTTTACGCCATTAAGAATCATTACTGGTACCAGATGTACATAGATGACTTGCCAATATGGGGTAAGGACTTGTACTCTTTACAATGTGTCGTATCTTGAAATGAAAAGGCTTCATGTTTTAGACAACCTGTTGGCTGGAAAAGCTAATTCACTCACATCGGATATTTTTATGTTTTAAGGTAGCCATACACTGGTCGATTTGCCATCAGATTCGACCAACAGATAGATCCCTCTCTGATCGAATCTGATCAGAGAGGGATCGTATGGCCACCTTTACTGCAAACAGATTGTGAACCGATTTCAGCCTGAAACCGTTCACAATCTGTTGTGGTGGTGCTGCTGCTGCCGCCGCCCCGCATGCCCGCATACATTACCTGCTCCGCCGGCATGACTGCCCCCGGTCACGGCTGCTCCGTCTGCGCTCTGGTCTCCAGGTCCGGCATGCTTTACTTCGATTGGCACGATTGGCAGCAGATTCGATCCCAGTGATCGAATCTGCTGTCGAAACGGCGGCAAATCGGGCCAGTGTATGGCCAGCTTTACTTTTGCTAGGGATACTTTGGAGCAGATTAATCAAGACAAGCACAGGGGAAATTTGATAAAAAATAGAGCAATTGTGCAGATCAACCAATCAGGTTTTAATTAAGTGAAAGAAAGATTCAGATTGGTTATTCCGGGCAACTGCTGTACTTTGCTCCAGTTTTTATTGTAGCTATCTGTTACATTTGCTGTTGCTTTGTGAGTTTTCTCTAGATGTTCCCATCCCACTATCTAGAATTGGGCTCCTTTTCCACTAGCTGCAATCCGCTTAAAGCAAATCGCTGTCGTTTTTCCGATCGCTAGTGCACCGCAGTTTACATGTAAATCGGGATGCACTTTTCCATTAGCGCGGTTTGATTTTTTGCAATCGTCAGGCTGCACAATTATTCGTTCGATCGCGTTTTACTCCCGATGGCTCACAGCGCAATCGCAGCAAGTGGAAAAAGCTTTTGCGATCGCAAACACATTTGCAATTGCGTTTGTAAGTGGAAAAGGGCCCTTATGCTGCTAACTTAATAAAAAAACAAAGCACACAAATTACATAAAATGCAGTACTTTTAAAAGTGACATTGCAAAAGGTAAAATATACCGTATATACTCGCATATAAGCCGACCCGCATATAAGCCGACCCTCCAACTTTTCCCTGAAAAAACAGGAAAAAATGATTGACCCCCATATAAGCCGGGGTTAGGAAATGCTGGATTGGTGCAGCCCCCCAGTGTGTCCCAGTATAGCTAGTATAGTGCCCAGTATAGATAGGTAGTGTCCAGTATAGCTAGTATGGTGCCCAGTATAGCTAGTATAGTGCCCAGTATAGCTAGTATAGTGCCCAGTATAGCTAGTATAGTGCCCAGTATAGCTAGTATAGTGCCCAGTATAGCTAGTATAGTGCCCAGTATAGCTAGTATAGTGCCCAGTATAGCCAGTATAGTGCCCAGTATAGCCAGTATAGTGCCCAGTATAGCGCCCAGTATGGGTAGGTAGTGCCTCAGTTTAGCTAGTATATTGCCCCGTTTAGCTAGTATAGTGCCCCAGTATGGCTAGTATAGTGCCCAGTTTAGCTAGTATAGTGCCCAGTTTAGCTAGTATAGTGCCCAGTTTAGCTAGTATAGTGCCCCAGTTTAGCCAGAATAGTGCCCAGTTTAGCCAGAATAGTGCCCAGTTTAGCAAGTATAGTGCCCAGTTTAGCCAGTATAGTGCCCCAGTATGGCTAGTAAAGTGCCCAGTTTAGCTAGTATAGTGCCCAGTTTAGCTAGTATAGTGCCCAGTTTAGCTAGTATAGTGCCCAGTTTAGCTAGTATAGTGCCCAGTTTAGCTAGTATAGTGCCCCAGTATGGCTAGTAAAGTGCACAGTTTAGCCAGAATAGTGCCCAGTTTAGCCGGAATAGTGCCCAGTTTAGCCAGAATAGTGCCCAGTTTAGCCAGAATAGTGCCCAGTTTAGCCAGAATAGTGCCCAGTTTAGCCAGTATAGTGCCCAGTTTAGCCAGTATAGTGCCCCAGTATGGCTAGTAAAGTGCCCAGTTTAGCCAGTATAGTGCCCAGTTTAGCCAGTATAGTGCCCAGTTTAGCCAGTATAGTGCCCAGTTTAGCCAGTATAGTGCCCAGTTTAGCCAGTATAGTGCCCAGTTTAGCTAGTATAGTGCCCAGTTTAGCTAGTATAGTGCCCAGTTTAGCTAGTATAATGCCCAGTTTAGCTGGTATAGTGCCCAGTTTAGCTGGTATAGTGCCCCAGTATGGCTAGTATGGTGCCCAGTTTAGCCAGTATAGTGCCCAGTTTAGCCAGTATAGTGCCCAGCATAGGTAGGTAGTGCTCCCCCCTCCCCCCGCGGCCGCTATTACCTGCTTAGGCAGCGGCCGCTTCCTAATCCGCGTTCCCCTTCTGTTTCAGAGTCTATCACAGCAGTGCGCCCGGCGCTGCTGCTGTGACGATGCAGAGTGCAGGAAAGAGCGCGGCTCCCTATGGCGGCGATCTGTATCGCCGTTACCAGGGGAACCGCTCTTTCCTGCCCCCTGCATCGTCACAGCAGCAGCGCCGGGTGCGCTGCTGTGATAGACTCTGAAACAGAAGGGGAACGCGGATTAGGTAAGGGCCGCTGCCTAAGCAGGTAATAGCAGCGGCGGCCGCGGGGAGGGGGGGGGGGAGCGGGGCGCGGACCACCCACCACTAGACCACCAGGGAAGACTCGCATACAAGCCGACCCCCCAACTTTTGACCCCCTTTTTGGGGGTCAAAAATTCGGCTTGTATGCGAGTATATACGGTATATCCATGCAATTTACAAAGCTATTCTATAAAGCAGTGCCTGTTATTTGTCTTTGTTGCCTGTGAATGTTGAAGCGGAAATTACTTTCATTCATTTTATTGGTGATCACATAATTTTCCTGTCTTTAAGTTCGAATTTCAAAATCATGGCCTCTGTCTTCATTGCAGGTATTGTTGGAGAGGCTGATGAAAGTGGGGAAGATTACTTCCTTTGGACATACAAGAAGCTTGAGATTGGCTATAATGGAAATCGTATTGTAGATGTGAATCTCACCAGTGAAGGGAAAGTGAAACTTGTTCCCAACACAAAGGTTCCAATGTCCTACTCTGTAAGTTTACAAAGCTATATTTAGTCTGAGCTAATACTTGCAGCTTGAATTTTGTGTCTGTTGATAAAAATCTGTTTCAGGTTTTGCTTATCTAAAACAAAAAAGTTTAGATACTTGCCTAGGAAGGATTGCTCTTGATTCCATAGAGCCTTCCCATCCTTTTTACGGTGTCCTTGTTCCAGCATTGTCCCTCCCGGTGAAGTTATTCGACCTACAGGTCGAGTATGTCTTCTTCCCTCCTTGGGCAGGCTTTGGAAGTACTTGGGTCCCGAGGAACTTCCAAAGACAAGCGCATCTGTACTGCACTTTTCTTAGAAATTCCTCGAGGACCTGAACACTTTTGAAGCCTACACAGTCCTGAAGACACAGCCAGGCATGAATTGTGAATGTGGACAGCGGTGGAAGGACAACACAGAGAGACGACCGGGAAGGCTCTATGGCAGGACTTCCCAACCCTTTCCTCAAGTACCACCAGCAGTTTTTTGCAGAAAACCACAAACATGCACAGTTGTGGTAATCAGTGTCTCAGCAGAGCTGATAACTGCCTCTGTGGATTTCTACAAAACATGCACTGTTGGTGGTACTTGAGGACAGGGTTGAAAAGCCCTGCTCCATGGTATCCAGAGCCTTCCCTCTCCATAGGTGAGTATCTAACCTGAAGCGAGGTTTCTTATTGTTGCCAGAAGTGTCCCCAGACTTGCACTACAAAGCTTGTGAGTGTGTATTTGTGTACACACACACACACACACACACACACACACACACACACACACACACACACACACACACACACACACACACACACACACACACACACACACACACACACACACACACACACACACACACACACACACACACACACACACACACACACACACACACACACACACACACACTATAGTCCCATCACTAACTGTCCCTCAGATGGGCTCACAATTTAATCCCTACTTTATTCATTTGGCCTTCATAGCCTAGTACCAATTTAGTGGGGATGCTTATACACGCACGTATACCATACCTACATATGTTCACCAAGTAAGAAAACAGTCAACAGCAGTAACAGAAATGGCGTTTTCACACGTGTGTAGGTTGTGAGCAATACTAATGCATTTTTGTCGTTTCCCTTCTAGTCTTCTTAATGTATTCCGATCAGGGCTGCTCAAATCTGTGTCTGGGAGACATCCGGATATCTCCCTGTAAACCTGGGGGGGTCAATCTTACCTGTCTGACGTCTTCTTCGTCCAACCCTCGGCGCCTCCCACGATGCTGTCCAAGCGGCGGTCACGTGATTACAAACACTTCCTCCTTCCGGGTTTAAAGAGACTCTGTAACAACAAAAACCTTCCCTGGGGGGTACTCACCTCGGGTGGGGGAAGCCTCCGGATCCTAATGAGGCTTCCCACGCCGTCCTCTGTCCCACGGGGGTCTCGCCGCAGCCCTCCGAACAGCCGGCGACTGTGCCGACTGTCAGTTCAATATTTACCTTTGCTGGCTCCAGCGGGGGCGCTGTGGCGACTTTCGGCACGGAAATAGACGGAAATACCCGATCTCCGTCGGGTCCGCTCTACTGCGCAGGCGCCGGAAACTTGCGCCTGCGCAGTAGAGCAGACCCGACGGCGATCGGGTATTTCCGCCTACTTCGGCGCCGAGAGGCATCAGAGCGCCTGCGCAGGAGCCAGGAAGGTAAATAATGACGTCACCGCTGCCCGGACTGCACGGAGGGCTACAGCGAGACCCCCGAGGGACGCAGGACGGCGTGGGAAGCCTCATTAGGATCCTGAGGCTTCCCCCACCCGAGGTGAGTACCCCCCAGGGGCCGTTTTGGCGTTACAGTTCCTCTTTAAGGAGGAAGTGTTTGTAATCACGTGACTCACGTGGAGCGCATCGTGGGAGGCGCTGAGGGACGGACGAATAAGACGTCAGACAGGTAAGATTGACGCCCATTCCGCACAGGTTTACTGGGAGATATCCGGCTAGCAACTCTCTGGGTAGTTCCCGAATCCGTACTTGAGCAGCCCTACTTCGGATACATGGAATGTTTTTTTGTTTTTTTTTCTTTTCTTTTTTTTTTTTAAGCGTGGTGTCTAAACTTTTGTTTTTTACATCTGCTTTAGGTAAAATGGAAGAAATCCGATGTCCGGTTCGATGATCGATTTGACAAGTACCTTGACCCTTCATTTTTCCAGCACAGAGTAAGCGTCTGTAGAGTGACAGTAATATTATTTGCTGTATGTAATCACATATCACTTGCTTATTCCCTCTTTGGCTCCTTGCACACGCTAGATGAAACTCGTTTCATCTAATGACCGCCTCTGAATGTGACCCAATGTTTGCCGCCAATTATTTCTAGGAATATCGAAGTTGATTACAATAGTTTGTGTATTTGCTTTATTTTCCAGATTCACTGGTTTTCAATCTTCAATTCTTTCATGATGGTTATATTTTTGGTGGGATTGGTTTCAATGATTCTTATGAGAACCTTAAGAAAAGATTATGCCCGCTATAGCAAGGAGGAGGAGATGGATGATATGGTAAGACTATGTTCTGATCTGTATACTCTTATGTTTTATTTATATAGAGCCAACATCTTCTGTAGCACTGAACATGGTACTAAACAAATATTTGGACACGCACACACATTCAGGACACTGTACGATCATGACATCCAGCAATACAAGTACAAATACATTAATACGTGTTTTGAGACCACTAAAATTGGTACACGTTCATATGATAAATTACAGCAAAATTAGAATTAATAGGAGGAGGTCCCTGCCCTTGCACGCTTAAAATCTAGAGGAGTGGTATGGAAACAATAGGGAAGGGAGACATAGGAGTTAGCAGATGAAGCCGTGCGCCTCATTACGACCTGTGCTTTCAAATGGCCTCATCTGCCATATTCAGTCATGTGACACAGGAGAGATTAGATTACAATTTGTGATTAGACACAAAAGAGGCTAAACTCATGCTGGATACACACCATGCATTTCCGTGTTCGATGCGTCCGTCGATACGCATCGATTCGATTATTTCCGACATGTCCGATTCAAGCTTCGATGGATCGTTAGGTCGATTTGCCATACTTTACATGGCAACCGACCTAAAAATCATCGAAATGCGTTCGGAAATACTCAGAAATAATCGAATCGACACGTATCGTCGGACGCATTCGACGCGGAAACTCATGGTGTGTATCCAGCATCACTCTTATTTCTTCAATCCTGTGCAACAGTTCAGGTCGACTTTAATCTGGATTATTTGGAACCATCATTCCAAAGTAAAAGTGTTCACATATATACTGTAGGTAGTACCCAACTTTCAGACACCCTATTTACAAATTACCTGATTTACGATTGACCTGCCGCTATGAACGGCCTGAAAATGTAAAATAAAAAAATCTTAATTGTGTAGTAACAAGTAAAAAAAAATTCCCAAAGGGACCTTGCAGTTTTGAGAAAATCAATTTTGAAAAATTAAAAAAAAATGCAATTTTGCTGCAGTACACTTTACTACATTAGAATCCCTTTATAGTAAACTCTAAGGGACCAGGGAAAGTAATTAACTATATAAGAAGTTTACTATCAGAAGTGGTCATACATTGTATATTTATACAGACGCATTTGCCGACTGAGGACCGAATGTACTATATAAGAGTTTACTATAACAAGATTCTACTGTAATAAAGTGCGTTGTGCAGAGGTGGCACAGGGTGCCAGAGGTGACACAGGGATGGGGTTTACAGAGGTGGCTCAGAGAGGGACACTGAAGACACAGGGAAACAGAGGGATACACTGGAGGCACGGGGGGCATAGAGGACCAGAGATGGCACAACGGCTTGATTTACGGACAGATTCCGGTTAGGAACGAACTTGCAGTCTCTTATCTTGTTCGTTAACAGAGTACTACCTGTATCTTAAAAACTCACTTTCGCCAGCCTTGGTACTGGTAAATCTGCTGGTGCTTGCTTGATACTAATTTGAATGGCTCAGCCGTTATATGCACTTTGTCATTTTGTTCTAAGTGTTAATTTTGTCCTTTTCCAATCTAGGATCGTGATCTGGGTGATGAATATGGTTGGAAGCAGGTCCATGGAGATGTATTCAGACCGTCCAGTCACCCACTCATCTTTTCATCACTCATCGGTTCAGGATGTCAGATCTTTGCGGTTTCTCTTATTGTAATTATTGTAGCCATGATTGAAGATTTATACACAGAGTGAGTATGAACATTGCTTCACTTTCACCAGTTTTGATAGCCGATTGCTTTCAATCAAGTTTAGTAGAATGAAATCCCTCAAACTGCACATGTAAAAATAAAGTTTGCACATATAAGCGTAGCAGTTTGTTTAGTAATGACCAAATGCATGATTTATGCTGGGGATCCACAGAGCTGATCAATTATATGCAATTATTCCTGCTTTGCGTGCAGATAGATTGTAAACCAAACGCAACACTTACCATGGTTCACTCAGTTTTACTTTGCATACGTTTTACATTTAAGCCCATACATTAGAATTTGCCCTTTTATGTCCTCTGCTAATCCAATGCTTTACCTTTCCACACCTATTGAATTGGTCCCTGCTTGAAAAAGTCTGGATATAGAAAGCTGTGGATAATTGCTGTAGCAACCTGTGTAAACAGCATTCCCAAGTTCTGTACCCAAGCACAGGGCTTCAGTGGCTAAAAAAAAAGGTTTTAGTAGTGTTTTATTCGTATGATTGTTAGAATGTCTTAAAGGATACCTTGGTCTTTAACCACTTGATGACCCTAGGCTTACTCCCCCACCCCCTCCCCGAGTGACCAGGCTATTTTTTACAATTCAGGCCACTGCAGCTTTAAGGGCTCGCTGCAGGGCCGTACAACTCGGCACACAAGTGATTTCCATCCCCGACCGACAATAAACTACCCCCGACCATCACCCCCCCCCCCCGCTTTTTTTTTGCTCACCAACAGAGCTTTCTGTTTGGTGGGCTCTGATCACCATTGGGATGTTTAATTATTTAATTTGGTTTTGTTTGTTTTTTTAATAAATTTGGCTTTTTTTTTTTTTTTATTTACTTTTATTAAGACCCTTCCTCCCTCCCCCCCACCAGCCAATTCCAGCGATCAGCTCTCATAGACATCAACCTAAGAGAGCCAATCGCTCTGTGAACCTCCACAGGGGACAGCCGAGTGACCCTCAGGATTTAATGGCAATTGGCATTACGCAGTCCTGGGAGAGCCGCTGCGTTCATGCCTATCGGCGTGACGTGGTCTTAAGGAGGTTGATAGAATCAGAAATTGATGCAGTGTGTGTGGGGGTGGGGGGGGTGTGCATAGGCTTACCACACCTTCCGTGGCCCGGCAACCTTATCCGTGCATCTGTAACCGGCCCCGTTCCAAAGCCCGGGTTTGCGCAGGTGCAGTATGTCCACCAGAGTAACACACACACACTATATTTTAAACTGACCATTAATTACCCTGTTATGGATTCTCACCCTCTTCAGCATTGGCAACAGCAAGTTGAGAAGTCAGATTTTTGCAATTTTATATTGAAGTTCACACTGTACTTCTCAAATCTGTTTTTAAAAGGTAATTTAAAAATCCATAATGTGCTCTAACTCTGTTATGTCTTTATTCCAGGAGAGGCTCCATGCTTAGTACTGCAATATTTGTGTATGCTGCAACATCACCAGTCAACGGTTACTTTGGGGGGAGTCTGTATGCCAGGCAAGGAGGTAAAGACTCTTTGTATGCTGTGTTGCTTGTGCATTCATTCTGTAGACAACAACTCAAACACCATAAGACACTTCCTTACTGCCATTACATACTGTATGTACGTAAAATCTTGCATCGTCACAAGCTGATCTTACTGCTGCGTAGTAAATTTCAGTTCCATATATTTTGTATGTAATCAGAGGTAGGATTACAGCCCCTTAGCTCATACATCACTGGGGAGGTAGATGTTTTTTGATCAGTAATATCATTATAGGTTTTATTCAAAACGAAATGGATAAGCAACATTCTTTAACCCCATTCATGCACATGATCAAAGTCTGCTGAGGCGGCATATGACTGCTGCCACAGCCGATCATCTGGCGTGTGTTCAGTGGTCCCCAATAAGCGACCCCCGCTTTGCCAGCAATCTGCCCAGCAGATCAACTGAGCCAAGCGACGACCGATTACTTTGTCCTCGCACTTGCCCTGCCTGCTGCGTGACGTCATGTCTACCCCACTCCATCATCCCTCCACCACCCCGCATTAAAACAGAATGTGTAGTTAGACTACATCATTGGCTGCCTTTTATTTTCTATTTGAATTGCTAATTAGGCTTCCTGCCCTGCATCATTATAGTATACCATCCTTAACCTGAATATTAATAAGCTATATATAATATCTGAAGTAAAGTAAATCTGAAAGAAAACCGCTAAGCGCACAGAAGAAATACATACACAGATATTAAAAAAAATTTAAACCCGTAGAAAATACTTTTTATAAATTAAGAATAAAAAAATGTAATTCTACAAAACTGCAATTTCTGGTTGGGTAAAAATCAGGACACCCTCACATTTATTCCTACATAAAAGTGCTCGAATCACTTAAGTGCATCAGGTGCATGTGATTAGAACATCGTTACTCAGCATTTTCAAGGAGGTTGACCCTATTTAAACCTCAGACATTTAAGCCTGGTACACACCTTTTAATTTTGACTGGCCAATTTCATTACCTCCATGTAGTATGAGGGTTAACATAATTTGAATGCTATGAGCAGATTGTTAGGTAAGGTCTCATACTACATGGAATTGGAAAGATTGGCAAGTGATTGGCCTATCAAAATTGAAGATGTGTAACCAGGCTTTAGTATGGTGTTCTCCTGACTGTAGAGATGAGAGTAAACACCATGGGGAGTTGAAAAGAGCTGTTGAAGGCCTTTAGAAAGAAGATTGCAGCTTATAAGTCTAGTAAGATCTTGAAAGAATTTGAAAGCATTTGACTCTCCATCATAGAAACAAGCATAAATTCTACCGTGTATCAGAGGGTGCTTGAGATATGAGACGATCTGTAAGGAAAATTAAGGCTTAAGTGGAATGGAACCCTGCAACACGACAGTAACCCAAAACATACTAGTAAATCCATCAAGGACTGGTTGGAAACAAAGAAATTGGAGAGTCCTATAGTGGCCAAATCAAAGCCCAGATCTTTGTCCCATATGGATGGTGTGGCATGAAACAGGCTGTGCATGCAAGAAACCCCTCAAACATCTCGCAGCTGAATGAATTCTGTATTGAGGAGTGGGGCAAACTTTCCACAGACCAATGTCAGGGATGGGTAGATGGCTACAAGAAGCCTCCGACTGCCGTTATTTCAGCTAAAGTGGGTTAATGCTAGCTATTAGGGGGTACTGTATCTTAAAGAGAACCCGAGGTGGGATTTAATTATGTTAGTGGGGCACAGAGGCTGGTTGTGCACACTATCACCAGCCTCTGTTGCCCCATGGTGTGCCTCCAGGACCCCCCTGCGCACCGCTATACCCCCCGAAGTGCTAGCGACACACAGCGTGTCGCCAGCACAATGTTTACCTATGCCATGTCAGTCAGCGCCGCTCCCCCGCCTCCTCCGTATCGGCGCTACCCGCCCGTGTCACTTCCCTCCAATCAGCGGGAGGGAAGGAAGGGACGCAGGCGGGTAGCGCCGATGCAGAGGAGGCGCGGGAGCGGCGCTAACAGACAGCGCATAGGTAAACATTGTGCTGGCGACATTACTCCTTTTTGTTATCTTTTGTTTAATGAGTAAATCCATGTGTTTTTTCTTTTGTTTATTTTGTTTACCTGCAATTAAATCACATTTTCCAGAGAAATAAAAACCAGATTAGACATCGATATGCCAACATTTCTTAATAAAGGACTAAATATTTAATCAGGCAGAGTACACATAGGTGGCACTATGCTTATCAAGTTGCCAAAAGGTTGCAGGTGACTATTTTTATTGCAGCATATGGTCAGTGCTGTTTATGTGCTTTTTATGGCATGCAGGTAGAAGTATGCTTTCTGGCTGTTGCATTATGGTTCCAAACACTGGATGAACTGGCGGGCAAATGCAATCAGGGCTTGATTGTCCAGTTTCATATTTTAGATAGGATGCTGTGCTATACTGCCATATTCTATTCTTCTCTCATCCCACTAGTGTGCACTAGAGCTTCAACAAATGTAAATTAACCAATATGTTCTCGCTTATAACATGAACATCTATGAGGCTAATGAATCGCAGTATATTGTGTGAATAGCACCTGCTCTTCATTCATTTCAGGTCGCCGGTGGATAAAGCAAATGTTCATTGGAGCTTTCCTAATCCCTGCAATGGTGTGTGGGACTGCATTCTTCATCAACTTCATTGCCATTTATTATCATGCCTCCAGAGCAATTCCATTTGGAACAATGGTAAGGATATAGGTCAATACATTTTTTTTTTCTTTATCTCCGGTGTTAACAATGCATTGTAGATCTGGACTAGTTCACACTAGTGGCGCTTTTGGGGATCAGCAAAGAATTTGTACAGTGGAACGTTATGAAAGTGATCCCAGTGCAGCGGTGCCATTTGTAGTACACCCTAATCGCGCTGCATGCAGCATTTTTAGGCCTCCTTTCCACGAACTGTTGAGCTGTGTGCTCAGCAAGCAGTTACCAGGCAGCAGTAAGGAGGTATCATGTAGCAAGGAACAGTTACCAGGCACCAGTGAGAAGTTGTGAGAGTTTGAGAGGCATTTCACTGCCTATCAACAGTTCTTGGAAAGAAGGCCTCAGAGTGATTGCGCTTTTGTAGGAATGCTGAAAAATCACTAATTCCTTCAAAATCGCTTGAAAAATCGCAATCGCTAAGGTTGCTATGTGAACCTGAAGTCAGGTTGTACTGTGTGAAAGGTCACACTTAAAATCTGCTTCTGCTTGGATATATATATATATATATATATATATATATATATATATATATATATATATATATATATATATATATATATATATATATATATATATATATATATATAATATATATATTATAGTTTCTGATTGCCCACAGACTCCTTGGCCTGTGATTAGCACAGCGAGTTGACTTGGCCTTGAACATTTGTTCTCTGGAATCACGCCGCATGATGCAACACACATGTCACTACATTGGCTCTCTTCGAACCCCCAGGAGAATATATCCGTGCTATGCAAATCATTTTGAGCAGGCTATGCAAATTTGTTAAGGAGGTTACCTAATTTGTAGGCTTAAAATTCTATGAAATTTAAGTCTACATCTTTAGAGACACTGAAATGAGTCTCCCTTTTTACTGGACTGGTACTTTCATTTCGGTCATATTAGTTTAATTTTTAAGTGTTTTTAAAATAACTAAAAATCGGCCTCTGACTTAAGGTGCCCATACATGGTACAATTTTTCATTTTTTTTATTTCGTTACATCGAATATAAAGATTTTGCCAACATGTCTGAAGGATTTTTACAGAAAAAAATGGGATAATCGTTTGTTGTTTTTTTTTTTATTAAAAAAAATTATTTTCAACTTTCATTCTATCGTTTTGGTCATAAAAGCGAATGTTGTTGTTGTATCGTGTATGGGTACTATTATAATGCAGAGCACTTATTCTATTTTTACCTAAAATACAATCTTATCTCTGACTCTGGTGGTAACTTTATAAAAAAAAAAAAAAAATCCAAAAGCAGATTATGCATAAATTTCCATTGATTACAGATGTTATCTTTGCTTCAACAGGTATGTGACTTAGTAGTGAGGCAATGTGACTTGTATGAGCAGATGGGCTGGCTTCACAGCACATTATTCAAGCAGATACCAGCAAGGGCTGAAGATTATACTTATACATATTGGAAATGAAGTGCATGTATCTTATGCTGGGAATTAGAGATGTAGCGAACGGTTCCAGGCAAACTTAGGGGGTTCGATTCGCCCCATAATGCACTATGAGGGTCAACTTTGACCCTCTGCATCACAATCAGCATGCACATTGTAGACATTCAGGCTACACTAAGCCCTGGAGCCCCACCACCCCCTTATATAAGGCAGGGTCGGCGGCCATTATACTCACTCGTGTGCCTGCTAGAGAGAGGAAAGGGACAGCTGCTGCAGACTTTTTCTCCTAGGGACAGATGTTAGGTTCTAGGCTGCTTTGCTTGCTCCTGACTGATTATTATTGCTTTTAAAGCACCCATCAACAGCAACAGCTCTTTTCAGAGCTCATCCTGTACATATTTTTTTTTTCTGTGTGTCAAACTGACACTTTTGTTGCATGCACAGCCTTGCTAATTGATAGTGTGTGTGCCACTGCCAGCAGCCCAGCACATTCAGTGACTACCTGTGTGTGACAGGGAGCTGCACATTGTACTACCCAGTACTGCATATACCCCAGTACCTGTTGTGTTTACTTAACCCACCTCGTCATCACTGCATATACCTAGCTTTGTGTTGAGTGAACCCAGCTCACTGCATCTAACTACTTGTTGTGTTGAGTGAGAACCCACCTCACTGCATCTTAAGTACCTTTACTGTTCAGTGAACCCAGCTCACTGCATCTTACTACCTGTTGTGTTGAGTGAGAACCCACCTCACTGCATCTTAAGTACCTTTACTGTTCAGTGAACCCAGCTCACTGTATATACCTAGCATCCCCCTGAGATGGACAAAATGGACAAACCAGGTAGAGGAAGAGGTAGAGGCAGACCCAGAGGAAGGCCACCAGGCACCGGCAGGTATGTGGCTGTGCGAGGTGGTGTTGCTGTGATTTCGTGTGGACCTGGCCCAAAATACAGTGCTCAGAAGAAGGCACGTGCCATCACTTCCCAAAATCGTGAGGAGGTGCTTGAGTATTTAACACAGAACACCTCATCTCCCGCAGCCACCAGCGCTACAACAAGCACCACATCCGCTGCATTTGACACTTCGCAGGAGTTATTTGGTGGTGGTGGTGAAATCACTGATTCCCAGCCACTACTGCAACAACAACAAGAAGGCGCAGGTACACCACCTCATACGTCTGAGTTAGGTGGCGATAGTATGGAGGAGGGGGATGATGAACCACCCGAAGTTGGTGCAGTTGAGGAGGTGTCTGAGGAAAGCACAGCTGGCCAGGAGGATTATGATGACGATTATACGGATACCACATATGTTCCCGGTAGAGGAGATGACAAGGGGGACAGTTCAGAGGAGGAGTCAGAGAGGAGTAGGAGGAGACGACTCCATGATAGAAGCAGAGGGAGCTCGTCCTCAGAAACAGCTGGGGGCAGTGTCCGGCGCCATGTATCGCCAGCTATGGCCAGCCAGCCAACATGCCCTTCAACGTCAGCTGCTGATGCCACCGTAGCACCATCACCCCAGGGGTGCTCAGCGGTTTGGAAATTTTTTTTACGTCTGTGTCTCAGATCGGAGCAAAGCCATCTGTTGTCTCTGCCAGCAAAAATTGAGCCGTGGAAAGGCCAACTCTCACGTAGGGACAAGTGCCTTACGAAGGCACCTGGAGAGAAGGCACAAACAGCTATGGCAAGAACACCTGAGGAAAAGCAGCACCCCTCAAGACAAGCCACCCTCCTTCTCTTCCTCCTTCAGGTGTATCGTCTTCATCCACTTTCTCCCTTGCACCTTCACAGCCACCCTCCTCCACACCGCCTCTTCCCTTGAGCGGTTCCTTCTCCTCTGCCCACAGCAGTACCCAGCTGTCCGTGAAGGAAGTATTTGAGCGGAAGAAGCAAATGTCTGCCAGTCACCCTCTTGCCCGGCGTCTGACAGCTGGCGTGGCGGAACTATTAGCTTGCCAGCTATTACCATACAAGCTGGTGGAGTCGGAGGCTTTCCGTAAGTTTGTGGCCATTGGTACACCGCAGTGGAAGATACCAGGCCGCAATTATTTTTCACAAAAGGCCATACCCAAACTGTACCGTGCAGTTGAGAGGCAAGTGGTGTCATCTCTGGCACACAGCGGTGGGTTAAGGGTCCACCTGACCACGGATGCCTGGTCTGCCAAGCACGGGCAGGGCCACTACATTACATACACAGCCCATTGGGTCAACCTGGTGACCGATGGCAGCAAGCAGGGAGTACGTGGCTGCGCAGCGGACCGACTTGTCACACCTCCACGGCTTGCAGGCAGGCCTCCAGCCACCTCCTCTCCACCTGCTACCACCGCTTCGCTGTCGTCGTCCTCCTCCTCGGCTAGCGCCGCGATCTCCTCTCCAGCTACACAGCCCCAGCACCCCAGGGCCTATGCTGCATGCCAGGTACGACGGTGTCACGCAGTGTTAGACATGTCTTGCCTGAAAGCTGAGAGTCACACTGGAGCAGCTCTCCTGGCTGCTCTTAACAAACAGGTGGAGCAATGGCTGACCCCGCACAAGCTTGAGATCGGCAACGTGGTGTGTGACAACGGCAGCAATCTCATTGCTGCGTTGAATTTGGGAAATCTGACACACATACCCTGCATGGCACATGTGCTGAATCTGGTCGTGCAAAGATTTGTGTCCAAGTACCCAGGCTTAGAGGACGTCCTGAAGCAGGCCAGGAAGTTGTGTGGGCATTTCAGGCGCTCTTACAAGGCCATGGCACGCTTTGTGGACATTCAGCATAGAAACAACTTGCCGGTGAGACGCCTGATTTGCGATAGCCCGACTCGCTGGAATTCCACCCTGCTGATGTTCTCTTGCCTGCTAGACCAGGAGAAAGCCGTCACCCAGAAACTGTATCATTACAGTACAAGGACACAATCTGGGAGGATGGGGATGTTGTGGCCCAACAACTAGACACTGATGCGAAATGCATGCAGGGTCATGGAGCCCTTTGAGGAGGTGACCAATCTGGTGAGTCGCGATGAGGGCACCATCAGCGACTTGATCCCCTACGCCTACTTCCTGGAGCGTGCCGTGCGTAGAGTGGTGGATACAGCTGTGGAGGAGCGTGAACGAGAAGAGTTACGGCAGCAGGATTCGTGGGAGCCATTTACACCCGAACCCGATGTTCCCACAACACCTGTGGCAGCACAGAGGGAGGAGGAGGAGGAAGAAGAGGAGTCGTGTGGGGAAGGAGAGGAGTCAGACTCTGATGATGGTGGTGATGAGGAAGGTGTTTCTGTGGAGGAGGAAGAGGCGGAGGAAGAACAACAACCGCGGCAGCCGTCACAGGGGGCTTCTGCTGCTCCACGTTCCCGTGGTATTGTTCGTGGCTGGGGGGAGAAAGAGGAGTTGCATCCCGTCACTGAGGAAGAGCAAGAGGAGATGGAGAGTACGTCTGCATCCAGCTTTGTGCAGATGTCCTCTTTCATGTTGTCCAGCCTGTTGAGGGACCCCCGTATCAAAAAACTCAAGGCGAATGACCTGTACTGGGTGGCCACGCTACTAGACCCTCGGTACAGGCACGAAGTGGCGGACCTGTTAACAACTCAACACAAGGCGGAAAGGATGCAGCACTTGCAGAACAAGCTGTCTAATGCTTTACAATGCGTTTAAGGGTGATGTGGCTGCACAACGCAATCAAGGTACCACTGGCAGTAACCCTCCTCCTCTCAAGTCCACGCATGCAAGGACAGGACGCTCCAGCGATCTCAGGGTGATGTCTGACATGCCGACGTTCTTTAGTCCAACTCCTCGCCATAGTCCTTCCGGATCCACCCTCCACCAACGCCTGGACCGGCAGGTAGCCGACTACCTGGCCTTGAGTGTGGATGTAGACACTGCGAAAAGCGACGATGAACCCTTGGACTACTGGTTGCGCAGGCTTGACCTGTGTCCAGAGCTGTCCCAATTTGCCATACAACTTCTCTCTTGCCCTGCCGCAAGCGTCCTGTCAGAAAGGACCTTCAGTGCAGCTGGAGGCATAGTTACTGAGAAGAGAAGTCGCCTAAGTCACGACAGTGTTCAGTACCTGACCTTTATCAAAATGAATGAGGAATGGATCCCGGAGGGCTACTACACGACCGAAGACTAAGTCAGTCCCCACACACAGCATCTCTGCCTGCAGGCTGCTTGCTTTCTCCGCCACCACCAACAGGGTCCAGGACTCTAGGCGGATTCCTGAATTTTTAAGGCCGCTGCTAGCAGCGGCCGCTACACTAATTTTTCTGGTGCGTGTACATGCCTGCCTAATTTTTCTGGCTGCACTGCGGGTGGCTGCAACAAAAAAACAAAAGGCATGTACATGTGCCCATCCCCCTTCGTGATCATTACCTTGACGCGGTGAAGGGGCTTGCGTATCACAATGAAGCAATGACCGCCGGCTATTTGAGTGTCTCGGGTGGGGGTGGCACACAAAAGATAAGGTCGTTGCTTCATTGTGGTCAGACCAAATTTGATCAGCTGGACAGTCACTGTTGTTCTATCATTGAGCTACCACAGCCCGGCGACCATATGGGCTTAAAAAAACGCGCCACGGCCTACACTCTGGCCACGGTGCGCACCAGTCCAGCACGGTCGTCACTACGCAAACAGCTGTTTGCGGTGCGTTACACAGTGAGTTTGGTGTGTCAGTGTGAAGCAGAACTCTAATTACACTCCCTGATTGATGTATACCCATGCAAGATGTTTGAAAGCACGTTAGGCCTGCAATTTAGCATTCAATGTGATTTCTGCCCTTAAAACGCTGCTTTTCGTCAAATCCAGATTTTTCCCCGGGACTTTGGGCATCTATCCCACTCCGCCATGCCCCCATCACTTTTGTGGCTAGCATCATTTTTTTCTATTTTTCAAAGTTTGCCTCCCCATTGAAGTCTATTGCGGTTCGTGAACTTTTCCGCGAACCAAACCTTCTGCGAAGGTTTGCGAATCGAATATCGGAGGTTCGCGACATCTCTACTGGGAATACACAGCTCCATTCAGAGCTGATTAGGTGGTTAGATCATTTCTGACATGTCTGATCGTTTTGCTGCTCGATTTTATCATTGAAGTGAATTGAAAAAAAGATAAGAAAACCGAGCTGAAGATAAGAGAATTGGTCGGGCACAGAATCGAGCGCCAGAATCGACCCGTGCATTCCCAGCATATTAGTGGACCTGAACTCAGAACTTCCTTTCAGCTCTAAAATATAAGCAACAGCATTATAACCTTTAAAGAAAAAATTTTGTTACTGCTTACGGAACTCCTACAATAAATCTGCAGTGTTTCCATTTCCTGGTTTCATGGAAACAGACCAAGGGTTAACATCCAGTGTTTTCATATTAGCTGTGTCCGCCGACTTTCTGTGTTGACACAGCAGAGAGATCAAATTAAACTTGTGATTTCTTGAAGATGAGGGGAATTAGACAGGCTCTTCTATCTAAAAACACAGTGTTTTCCTTGTGTACTGTGTTTTTGAACCTGGATGATTCCACGTATTGGTTATCCTAGAAGAAAAGCAATAAGCTTTCAGCTATGAAGCCTTTGTTGCACTGAATCCTGCATCCGTAGTTGGACAAAGGCTTTATAGCTGAAAGCTTACAGCTTTGCTTCTAAATTAGCCAATAAATGGTATCATCCTGATTCAAAACGTCTTGCATTTACTGATGGCTAACACGGTACAACACTACTGCTTCTACCTTTATGTCCTGTGCAAGAGTTCAGGTCCACTTTAAACATGGTGTTAAATAATTCATTCAAGTACTTTGTCCTTGTTTTAAATTATTTTAAATATACTTAATTAAAAGTATAATCATACCTAAATGCATGCGTAATAAAGAAGCCCTGAAGTACTTAAATCACCCTGATGGATCATTCGTTTTTCAAGCTGATTTAGTGACAGTTAGATTTTGGCAGCATCAGAATGGATTGACGCAACTGTAAAGCAAATCAGAGAAGACACTCCTAAACTTGTCATGGATAAGAGGGCTGTGGAGTTGGGACAAAAATCTTCCGACTCCTCAGTTTATGAAACCACGACTCCAACTCCGGGTGCCCAAAATGGCTCTGACTCCTCGACTCCGACTCCTTAGTCTAATACTTAACAGGGCTGTTGATTTTGTACAAAAATCATCCGACTCCAACTCCGGGTGCCCAAAATTGCCCCAACTCCGACTCCACAGCCCTGATGGATAACACAAAAAGTCAAAAAAATGTTTTAATGTATGTAGAGTTCATTTTAGGATTAGTGGTAGACTAGTGTATTGGTGAAGATTTGTGTTTTCCAGATAAAATAAGTGTCCCTTTTGTAAAGGATCAATAAGGATGTGATGTTTTTTCTTAGTGCAACTGTGCCGTTGCCTTAAAGGACTTACGAGGCCAACTACGTGAAAAAAGTTAATTACCTGCCTCTAAGTTTCAGGCACGGAGGACGCCGTCCGCGCCCTCCGTGCAGCGCCGCCGGGTCCCCCGCTCATTATCCCCCCCGGGCCGGCTCCCGACCCCACGGCCCGGGTCGGGCTCTCCTTCCCCTCCAAAGATGGCCGCTTCCTCTGGCCGCGGCTGCGCAGTCCGCCTGGCCGCGAATGCGGCTGCGCAGCTCTAGGGCCAACTCCTCCGATCCACGCTACGTAGCGTGGAACGGAAGGGTTGGCCCTAGAGCTGCGCAGCCGCATTCGCAGCCAGGCGGACTGCGCAGCCGCGGCCAGAGGAAGCGGCCATCTTTGGAGGGGAAGGAGAGCCCGACCCGGGCCGTGGGGTCGGGAGCCGGCCCGGGGGGGATAATGAGCGGGGGACCCGGCGGCGCTGCACGGAGGGCGCGGACGGCGTCCTCCGTGCCTGAAACTTAGAGGCAGGTAATTAACTTTTTTCACGTAGTTGGCCTCGTAAGTCCTTTAAAGAGAACCCGAGATGGGTTTGAAGAATATTATCTGCATACAGAGGCTGGATCTGCCTATACAGCCCAGCCTCTGTTGCTATCCCAAACCCCCCCTAAGGTCCCCCTGCACTCTGCAATCCCTCATAAATCACAGCCACGCTGCTGACAAACAGCTTGTCAGCTGGCTGTGTTTATCTCTATAGTGACAGTCTGCTGCTCTCCCCGCCTCCTGCAGAACTCCAGTCCCCGCCTGCATCCCTTCCCTCCCTGCTGATTGGAGGGAAGGGACGGGGGCAGGGACCGGAGCTATGCAGGAGGCGGGGGAGCAGCTGAGAGTGACACTACAGATGTAAACACAACCTCACAGTAAGGCTGTGATTTATGAGGGATTGCAGGGGGACCTTAGTGGGGTTTGGGATAGCAACAGAAGCTGGGCTGTATAGGCAGATCCAGCCTCTGTATGCAGATAACATTCTTTAAACACACCTCGGGTTCTCTTTAAATGGTGCCACTTTGCTTCTTTTTTTGCGGCAGCTTTTTTCTAATTCAGATTGACCCTAACAAACATGGGCAGCATAAGCTTACCTGCTTTTATAAAACCTAATCATTTGGATATAACCCTGGTCTCAGCAGCAGCAACATGCCTCTAATGTAGGTACAGGCCAGCACTGTGAAATGGAACACCTGATGTCCACAACACTCATTCTGGGTCAGTGACTCCAAATATTAAAGCAGGAAAAAAGCTTAAATAAAAATCATATTAAAATGAAGAATGCCCTTAAAATATATATATATATAATCAGCTTTATACGATAAAGTATCATTCAAGCCTTACTTTTAAGCCTTGCTTTCTCAAGCTCCTTAGTAACATAAGCCAAGAATGTGCCGGTTGTCTTTTCTGTGGCAGTTTTTTTTCTTTCTATGCCTTCAGCCTGCAAGATAACAGACTACCGAGTCCACCTAAGACTGTTTTAATTTATGATCTGCATCTTAGTCAGTCATTGGCATCAATAAGAAAGTTGCATCTATTACTGTCCTCCGGCAAGAGACCTTTTTTTGCCGCCGGGTAATGCCACTGCATGTCGTACAGTATGTGACAAGCATGATGTTACCAGTCGCTGCCATTCAGCTGCATGTAATTGCAGCCAAATGCGCTTGCAGTTGGGAGGAAGACTTGCCTGACAAGCGAGCAGTTCAGCCGTCTATGGGAAAGAGGTCACAATTTATAGGTCTTGCTCTGTGTAAGGCTGCAATGTTGTATTTTGAATAGGAATAACTGTAACCTGGTATTGCCACTAGGTGGCACTGGTGAGCAATGTTTATAGCATCTCATGTGCAATTTGTCACTGATCCTTTCTATTAGGCTGTGTTCCGTTTTGTACAGCAGGCTTTAGACATTTTGAAAGTTGATTGATTCATTCCTTAATAACCCTTAGGCAGTATTCCATTTTTTTCATTAATTGTTAATTTTTATGATGCCTGTGTATGAATGTAATGACGTCGCACGCACGCACGCACGCACGCACGCACACACACACACACCATAGAGGCTTAGGTGTTCACCATCTGCCCTGCAGTTCTGGGGTTCTGGGATCAGTTTCCACAAAGCACAGCAGCTCACTGAAATATACATACTCTGTAGATAGAAAGAACAGCAAGGAAACTGGCATTTTTCAAAATGAAATTGAGACAAAAGCCGCAATATTTCTGAATTTGGGTGCCCTTTAGGCTGAGTTTATGTTTGTTGTGTTTTTAAAGGGACCCTGAAGTGAGATGTAAAGGGATGCCACCCTACTACTTAAGCGATACCCGTTGCCTGGCAGCCCTGCTGGTTTATTTGGCTGCCGTAGTGTCTGAATCACACCAGAAACAAGCATGCAGCTAATCTTGTTAGGTTTAACAATGTCAGAAACGCCTGGTCTGCATATGCTTGTTTAGGGTCTATGGCTAAACGTGTTAGAGGTAGAGGATCAGCAGGATAGCTGCCAGGCAACTGTATTGCTTAAAAGGAAACAAATATGGCTGCCTCCTTATACCTCTTGCTTCAGTTGCTCTTTTTTGTAAAGTCCTCAGTGTTCTCATGTGATATCCCTAGTCATGGCTGTGTACCAGTACACACCAGTGGTGACCCAGGGAGTTATGGTTGATGGACTCCCAAGTACATTTTGAGTGATGTGTGTAGACACTTTCCAGCAGGAGAAGCATGGTTTATCACACTTAAAGAGAAACTCGGACCAAGAATTGAACTTTATCCCAATCAATAGCTGATTTCCCCTTTTGCATGAGAAATCTATTTCTTTTCACAAACCGACCATCAGGGGGCGCTGTATGGCTGATATTGTGGTGAAACCCCTCCCACAAGAAACTCTGAGAACCGTGGTACTCCTGGCAGTTTCCTGTCTGTGAACCCTGTTGCATTGTGGGAAATAGCGGTTTACAGCTGTTTCCAACTGCCAAAAAAGCTAGCAGCAGCTACATCACCTGCCAGCAGTAAAAATGTCACCATGTAATGTCTGAATGTAAATTAGGGATTTAAAAGATTTTACAATGGGCAAACACTGACTAAATCATTTATACATAATTATTGTAAAATGAAGCATTACTTTATTACATTATTTTCACAGGAGTTCCTCTTTAAACACAGTTGTCGAAAAATGCTTAGATAAACGCATACAAGTGTTGTATGCACTTTTTGGAGTAAAATAAAATTCCAAATCTGGCTTTGAGGTAGTTACCTTCCAGGGGTTTTAGATTCCCTTAACACTAAAGCTGGCCAAGCACTTATAGATTGCCACCCGATGTGGCAAAATGATCGATTCGTCTCGGATGTTGATTTTCCAGCAGGGGATCTATTGAAAATAGATCGAGCAGCAGGGTTGCACTGTCCTATGCTGTACAATGCTAGGCTCCTGCTCTGCTCCCAATTGACCTAGATCATCAGTCAAAATCGGCTGAAAATCGATCGGACATTTAAGGGGATCCATTTGTTCAATCTGAAGGGAATCGAAAATAAAAATGTATGGATACCTTTTAGGTTAAGTGACTTCCACCCACATTTGTTCTTCCGTATAACATTATAATGGTTTGTGTGTGTACGTCAGTGGTTAGGAAATGAGGTTGTAAGGAGGTCAAAGCAGAGATTAAAAGTAAGAATATGGAAATATAAACCCAAAGCTGTATCACTGAATAACAGTGCTTTAGGCTGTTTTCTCCATATGCACATAATTAGCTGTAGGATTTTTTTATCTTGTGTATAATACCAGCAGAAATCCCTCATCCTGTTACAGGAACTCCTGACATGTGCTGAACATGCGTTTTGCCAATATTTCATTCCTTGGTAGTAATCTGATTCACGCTTCAGGAATGCTGACAGCAGGACATTCCACCTGCATTAAAGATTACTTTTTGGTTCTGTGACTCCGCTTAATCCCTCCCTTCATTTCTGCACCATCTTTTATTCTGCATGCTTACTGGGGTCACCCAAGGATTTGCCTTTTTTAAGAAAGGCATAAGTAAGGCCCCGCATTTACCATGTTTGGATGTTGGCCAAGGTAATTGTGCGCTGCTACTCTGCTTACAAATGAAGCCTGCTCTAACTTGTCAGATACAGTTCATGCTCCAAACATGGTGTTTGAACTTAAACGCCATGAACGGAAATAACTTTTCTGTTAAGATCTTTTTTTTTTGCTGGATTTGATTTTACTCCTTAGATATTATTCTTGTGATTTTAATAGATAATTCATGGGTTCTTTTGCCAACAATATTCTGGTGTGTAAGCATCAAGCATTTTGAGCAATGTTTGACAGCTTCACTGGGCAGCTTCTACAGGCCACATTGAAGGATAGCTTGGAGGGGTCACAAGTTATTTTGGCCAAGTTCATTTTTCTGTTGTCTTGGTACCCTAATCACTTAATGTATTGAGGCATTTACGGCCACTAAATTTGAAGTGAAAAAATCTCTGCATGCTGCCTTCTTTACACCTCCTACAGATAATTGCTGTATTGCCTGAAGACACAGGTATTTCTGAGCACCAGTGTCCATGATTTCCCAGCAGTTAATAGTTTGGACAGGAATGCAGCATCAACATGCATTCATATATGGTATGGTATCAAGTGCTTCTCCATGCAGTAGGAATTGTTGTAGAAGAATTGATCATTCTCTAGACTAGTGTTTCTCAAACTTGTCCTTGTGACTCTCCAACAGTGCATGTTTTGCAGGCAACCTCACCTATGCACATGTGGGGCAATTAGTGGCTCAGCTACATGGAATCCACCCAGCTGAAGCACTAATTACCCCACCTGTGCATAGGTAAGGCTGCCTGTAAAACATGCACCTTTGGGGAGTCACAAGGACAGGTTTAAGAAACTATGCATTGCAGTGGCTTTCTCTGTGGCAGGAATGCTTAACATTAAATCCAGTTCTGCTAAAGTGGACCTGAATGCCCAAACTTCCTCTCTGCTCAAAAAGATAGCCGATGGCCCAATAAAACATTTTTGGGTACTTTTCCGTTAGCCAGGCGCATCCACTAGGTGGCGATAAAACTCCACCAGAATTACATATTTCCCTACTATCCATGGCGGCCTGGAGGGGAAATAGTAATTAACGCCACTTAGTGGATGCGCCCGGCAAACGGAAAAGTACCCATTTTTGTTACAGCTGATAAAAATCCTGCAATAAATCTGCAGTGTTTACTTCCTGCTTTCATGGAAGCAGACATAGGGTTAACACCCTTTGTTTACAAATTAGCTGCTTTGCCAAGGCAGTCAGCTGACGCAAATGAGATCAAATTACAGTTGTGATTACTCACAGATGAGTGGGAATTAGACAGGCTAACTCTCCCAATACATAAAGGGGCATTTCTCTGTGGTCCTTATGCCCAGTGCAAGAGAATTCAGGTCCACTTTAAGTGCACTGGTATGCCAACGGAATACAACCAGTCACCTCCAGTAAAGTGTGCTCTGCATTGACGGCTACAGAGTGGCTCCCCCAGGACCGTCTAACGCCGATTGGTGTCAAGTCCTGGGGGCGGAGCCCATGCGCAATTGTTCTCTGCTGGGATCGCGGCTGGCAGGCTGTTTATGAAAAAAAAATTACAACGGCTTTGTTTGTTTTGTACAGCACTGCGATCTATCGCAGCGCTGTACTGGGGACAGCATCGTGACTTAGCTGTACCCTCGAGTGGCAAGGAAACAGATCCCTATAGTGATTAAAAAAAACATTTTTATCAAAAAGTAAATTATAATAAAATTAATAAAACAAAACAAACATTGCAGCAGCAATCAGATCCCACCAACAAAAAGCTCAGAAAAGGAAGCAAGATTCATTTGTGTGCTGAATTATATGGCCAAGCAGTAAACTGTTAAAGCTGCAGTGTGCTGAATTGTAAAAAAAAAAAAAATAGCCTGGTCACTAGTGGGGTGTAAGCCTGTGGTCCTCAAGAGGTTAAATGTATATAGTGGCCCTCAGGAGGGTTTTTTTTATATTGAGCTTAGGTTTTTTTCCAATGCTTACAAAAAAAATATATTCTAGCAAAAAATCCCTTTAACCATTGTAGATTGTACAAGGAAGGCAGACTTTTGCTGTTGTCCATCTCTTTAGTTTGTGGTAAAGCTGTATTGAAAAAAAAGTTTAACAGTGCATCAGCTCATTTGGAAGTGAACGTGAGCAATGTTTTACTGGGCAGCCAATTGCAAGGCAATGATTTTTCTCCGCTACCAGATCAATTAGCAGAGTAATGTGTCTGCCTCTTACTTATCTTCAGTAGAAATGGTGAAACATAGTGTGAGGTTGCTGAATGCTGCAAGCTGCAGTAGCTTTAGTAAAATGTTTTCAAAACTTCTGACTGCATCCCAGTTTCTGCCGTTACAGACATAAATTATTCATGCACTTTTGTTTCTCACATTATATGTGTGTGATTGGCAGCTGACCCATTCAGTGACACTGAAAGAGCAGTATAATCTCTGTAGCAGGCAGTGATTGATCCGCAGGAAGTGCCCTCTGTGGTGAATGTAGTCCTGCACACTGAATAACTGCTTAGTAATTCATGTGACTTTGCTGTCCTAGGTTGCTGTGTGCTGCATTTGTTTCTTTGTGATCCTTCCATTGAACCTGGTGGGGACAATACTTGGTCGAAACTTGGCAGGACAGCCCAACTTCCCGTGTCGTGTCAATGCAGTTCCGCGGCCCATCCCTGAGAAAAAGTGGTAAGGATTTATCATTGCTGAAGGGGAATTTCAAGCGAAATGGATTGCAGAATGTAGTTTACTGGTCATGGATAAACAATAGCTCTAAAAAGAAACCTTGTCTGTATACATGGAAACCTGGGTACCCATACACTTATAGGTTTGCAACAGATTCATCAGATAGATTCCTGTCAGGTCAAATCTGACAGGAATCTATCTGATGTGTGCTACACACTAGGAACAGATTTCCAATAGATTTGTTTGTAATTCAGTATGAAATGTATTGAATATCTATCGAAATGCATTGCTGCACTATTCGATCCAATGCAACGCTATGGGCCATCAATCTGCCTTCAGCAGCCAATCAACCTAGATTTTCCATCCGGACTGATCGACTAAATCAATCAGAAATCAGTCGATTGATCATGCTTTCTGCTGCATCGATTTCTAGCTGATTCAATCAGATCGGTCAAATCGGCCGTATATCGATGGCAGAAATCGACCAGTATGTGGGTACCTTTAGCCCCTTGTAGGAATGTATCAGATTTCTAAGCCTAGCTTGAGGTAGTAGTAAGCAGAGGTAAAGGGTGACTATAAACCATGAACCAGTCCTAACAGAAGTATAATTAAAGGAATACTATTGATCCCCAAGTGTTCTAAAATGACAATGTGCAAATAATGTCTAAGTAGTGGTGTAAACATTTTCCTACTTTTCATGTTAAATATCAGAGGCAAAAGCTGTAATTTATTGAGGGTAGGATTTAGCTATATTGGGACAAATCAATTACAGAAGGGGTGTCTGCTTCAATGCACAGCCAGAGTTGCATATCCGACTACAGAAAGCAAATATCAAACATATCAAACTCTGAAAGCAAAAACATTATGATAAAGCTGTGACAATTAGTTACATTTCCTCTGCTCTCTTCAGACACTTCAGTCAGAAACCGAGCTCCCAACAGCTGCAGCTCCTGTGTCCTGTCTCTCTCTCTAGAGTTAACTGATCAAGTGTGAGGGGAATTTCCCCTCTCCTCATGGCTCAGTCAGCATTCAGTTTTGGCGTCAGTAAACTTTGAATGTATTTTGCTAACAGTAAACAAAGAAGTTGCTACTAAAATGTATACACCAGTACTTAGCAGCACTTCCCAAACAATTCCTGTGCCGATTGAAAAAAATATGTGAATCGATAGTATTCCTTTAAGTATGTAAGTAGACAAGACAGACACAGAACATTTATATTGCGCTTTTCTCCTAGCAGACTCAAAGCGCCAGAGCTGCAGCCACTAGGGCACGCTCTATAGGCAGTAGCAGTGTTAGGTAACCTAAGTCTCCTCACTGAATAGGTGCAGGATTACTGAACAGGCCGAGCCCTTAACCAGTACATTATCCAGCTAATCGCCAGCATTCTGCATTGTAAAGTGATGACTTGGCCGGTGCCTGCATTCTGATGCAGTCTTTGGTAAGTTCCATTGGCTTACATTGGGAGGTTCCGGCTCTGAATGCGGAAGTGTAAGCCGATTGAACACACCATAGATCACGTCGGAATGCAGCGGCAGTCAGATTACTTGCCTCCCCGCAGATCCCGCACTCCCCTCCTGCACACTTCAGGATGCTCTGGGGCATCTTAACTGCATAAATGTTCTAATGAAGATGCGCATATGGAAAGTGTAGCGAAATGCATTTATAATGCTTTTACGTTTTCTATTCACAGGTTTATGGAGCCAGCTGTCATTGTGTGTCTTGGTGGAATTCTACCATTCGGATCTATTTTTATTGAAATGTAGGTTTATTTACTTACGGTATATTCTCTTAAATTATTATTATTGGTGGAATCAGGGTGTTAAAGTAAACCTGATATAAGGGAACTAAAGGATTTTCTACTTACCTGGGGCTTCACCAGCCTCCTGTAGTCTGTCAGCCTTCTCAATGTCCTCTAGGGCCAATCCACTGTGCTGCTGTAAAGTACGCAATCCAGCTTGGTTGCGGCGCACTGACTGTGCTTTTAGGGCGCACCATCTCCGTTGCGCTTCTGTAGCCAGGGAGCGTTCTGCGCAAGTTCAGTCTATGAGAGCGCAAACAGGTGCAAGGCCAGGAGTACGCATAAGCACTAGTCTGTGTGACCATGGAGAACCCTGGAAAGACATGAATGCTGACAGACTACAAGGTAAATAAAAATCCTTTTTGTTTCCTTCATCTCAGGTGCACTGTGGACTTTCAGGGTGTGTAAGTTTATGCACACAACAAAAAAAGGTTAATAAATGGCTGGGTGATTGTTGTTTGGGAATGGTTGTATTTCTCAAACCAGCTTAATAATTTCTTCTGCTTGTTTTCTCTTTGCAGGTATTTCATTTTTACATCTTTCTGGGCGTACAAGATCTACTATGTGTATGGCTTTATGATGTTAGTTTTGGTCATTCTCTGCATTGTGACTGTCTGTGTCACCATCGTGTGTACATACTTCCTTCTAAATGCGGAGGATTACAGGTGGTAAGTGTTGCCTAAACTTCACTGCACAAACTGTTAGCGCTTCGCACCCCATTCCTCAGATTTGGCCATTTAAGTGACCAGATTGGTGTACTAAGTGAGCCCGGAATGCAGCTTAACTATAGTCCATTCCATAGTTATAAATCTCTGAGATACTTGAGATGCGTACACACACCTGAACAGCGTCGTCCGTAGAGATCGGGAATTAATCCTTTGGGTGACAGTTTGGGACCAAGTACCATATTGACGTACCTGGTGTGTAAATTCAGGACTACTTTAATATATAAAAAAAAGTTGCCATGTGTACATGAATATGACTATAAAAACATAACTAGTTCAATTATGTACCTTTTTAACACTCTTGCTGTGGTGTGATGTGACCCAGATGAAAGCTGTAGTCAATTGACATTTTTTTTTAAATCCTGGACAAATAGTCACTGTATTTGCGCAGGTCTGGAGACTTCCACCCTTCCCCACTTGCTAAATCACGTCCACTCTTCTCTCATGAGATATTTTTTGTAGGTTGTCATTTATTTCTGCTTTCAGATGTTTCTCAAAATTAAGGATGCTGATTTTGTCTTGCAGGCAATGGACGAGTTTTCTCTCTGCTGCTTCCACTGCAATCTATGTTTACATGTACTCATTTTACTACTACTTTTTCAAAACAAAGTAAGTGTTTCTGTTTCATGTTGTCTTTATCACTCATAAGGCTTTGTGGACTAGTGATCTGAATTGCTGGACTTATTCTCATATTATGACTAGCTAATATGCCTGAAAGCCAACTAAGTAGAAACCAACCCCTCACCCAGTCGCAGCGTCCAGCTGGCACGTACTGACAGCGGGTCACATGATGCTGCTGTTGCCATGGAGATAACAGCTGGAAGCTGTGATTGGGCGAGAGGCCGGTTTCCATTTACGCTGGCGTGGCGTGCAGCAGTGCTGTGAAGTCGGGGAGGTGGAGCAATATTTAGGTACCTGGAGTCAGTGGTTTTATAAACTGAGGAGTCAGTCAAATGATTTTTTTACTGGATCTACAGCCCTGCTGTGCAGTTAGGGAGGACAGGAAGCTGCCTGCAATTGAATACGTTTACCCACCCATGTCTTGGTTAATGTCTGAATGTGTCTGTCATGACTTACGTAATTGTCTCATAAAGCCGATTTCAAGCTAGCCATATGCTTAGATTTTAAAACAATATTTTAAAAGATGTGTATTTTCTACGGGCTTTCACTAAATTGATTTCCAAATAATCCGTAGCAATCCGAACCTATTGATTCTCCCAAGGAATCTGTTAAAAGAAATATTGATCGAAAGGGTTTAACATTTTTCAGCCATCACAAAATTGACGTACTATTTTGTCTAATTCGCAGTAAAACATGAACTAGAGAGGGAAAAAATAGCAATGAATTTCACACACCGTTTAAATAAGCTGATTGGGGAAGTGCAGAGAATTGGTCATAAATTTAGCAATGCAGTGAATTAGTGGGAACATCAAATGGAGCTTTCTGTGATTAACTGCATATCATTGCCTTTCACAAAACGCAGCCATCCTGAAATTTGGGCAGAAGCTCTTAAGGTATGTACATACACATGATCAAAGTCATCTGAGGCGGGCAATAATGACCACCTCAGCTGCTAATCATGTATGTGTACAGGGGTCCTGGACCACCACTCCACAATTGGGTGTATCAACTTGGCAAAATCACAGTCAACTCCATTGTGCATACCCCCTCCTGCACTGCAACAGAGCGCTTAGTCAGCTATGCTTGACTTCACATCTGTGCTGCCCAACGATATTGCCCAATGGACTGGGTCCCAATCCCTGATGGGTGACATCAGTCAAATACGTGTACGCACATTTATACGTACTGCCTCTAGTTAAATTGTTGCCCCACCTCTTACTTGCCCTGAGAACCCAGACTGTCCCCCTTGTTCATAGCAGGCAGATGGACTGTTGAATGCTTCCACACTGCATTCTGCTTGCAGAAGACTTGTGGTTGGAGCTGGCTGACCAGGAGTGTAGCCACATGGTGGTGGGCAGGGGAATACTACATCCCAAAATTAATCAATTCTATGGCAGTGAGAGAACAGTGGTAGGATAAGTGTCGATGCCCTTAGGTTACTGATCTGTACATGCATTGTATACAACGCATTTATAGGTTTGCTTTACGCACTAGGTAGTTATAACATACAGGATTTTGTTAATTTACATTCTATACACTTTAGGATGTTCAGAGGTTTACTGTTCACTACATTAGAAACAACCTTCTAGTTGTGACATGATTAAATTGCTGGAAGGTAGTATTTGAAATTAAATGCTAGGATTTATGACCCTTTTTAGTAATCGATGCATCTTCACAAAGGTGTGACTACTTGCATACATGTTGTCTTAGTAACCTGTGTATGTTATGTGAAATTCAATCTGCCTGTTATATAATTCACCTCTTTCCTTCTTTTTTTTGTTTGTTCCAAAAAACAGGATGTATGGATTGTTCCAAACATCATTTTACTTTGGATATATGGCAGTATTTAGCACCGCCTTGGGAATTATGTGTGGTAAGTTACTTGGATATTATATTGCATTTAGATTTGCAGAACATGCAGAAAATAAGTTATCCAAGTTAGCATGTTTAGTCATCAAGCAATGCAAAGCAAAGGCTCTTATATATGGCAAATTTAGGACTCACTGTGAATACAGTACATATCTTCTGAGCATATAGCAAAAATAGCTTCAACTACTGTATATTACCCATCTCATTTAAAGACACACACTGAAACAAAAAAAATCATATGATTTGTATGTGTAGTACAGCTAAGAAATAAAACATTTAGAGCAGAGACATAAGTCTAATATTGTTTCCAGTACAGGAAGAGTTAAACTCCAGTTATCTATGCAAAAGAGCCATTGAGCTCCACAGCTCTGTCTTCTGACACTTGTTATCTCAACTGTCAGTCACTGTAATTTATTTTTCTCTCCAAAGAAAAAGAAGAGAACAGGTCAAAAGTTCACCGGGCTGCTCTGAAAAAAACTGCAAATAGCAGAGAATGATGCAATGTCATAAAAAAACACTGTATAACTGAAAATAAAAATATTATCTAGTAATTATCCATACTACACAACCAATTCATTATATCATTATTTATTTTAGTTTTTTTGCTTCAGTGTCTCTTTAAATTACAAGTTTTTTTTTGCTTTACACAGATTGGTTTGAAGTTTGCTGGATTCATAAGCATTGGTAGCGCATAAGCAAAACATTTAAAGTATATGGAGGCTGCCATATTTATTTCCTTTTAAACAATAGCAGTTGCCTAGAAGTCCTACTGATCTATTTGGCTGCAATAGTGTCTGGCAACTGGTATTGCTTAAAAGGAAATCATTATGGCAGCCTCCATCCTCCATATCCCTCTCACTTCAGGTGTCCTTTAAAGCAAACATTTAGAGCTTGTTGTAATGTACAATGTTCTAGCTGGAAAAAAAGGCTTATGAATTAGGCCTGGGTCCCACTAGCAGTGGTTTTCTAGGCGCTTATGACTTGTAAAGCTCTTCTTAATGTAATGCTATGGGTGACTTTTAAAAAATCACATCCCTCAAGTGGAATGACACACAAAGCATTTCATTAGCAAGAGCTTTTCAAATCACAAGCGCTCAGGAAATGGCTGCTAGTGGGTTCCAGGCCTTAAAGGATACTGCCACGCTACATAAAAAAAAAATCTAAATCTACTTTACCTGGGGCTTCCTCCAGCCCCTGGCAGCCTTCCTGTGCCCTCGCTGCAGCTCCGGTGGCTCCCAGTGTCCTCCATTACAGAAGCCTACTTCGTCAGGTCTGCTTCCGGGTCGGCTTCTTGTGCGCTGCACCACGCCGATCCTTCTGTAGTGTGACACTGTTCTGCCGAGTGTTAATATCTCCAACGAATAATGCTCTCATCTGAAAAAGTCTGAACTAGAGGACTCTTACAAAAAGGAAAACCCTTTTAAAGGGAAGGTCCAAGCTAAATAAAAAAAACAAAATCCATTTACCTCTGGCTTTTTTCAGCCCCTGGCAGCTGTCCTGTGCACTCGCCGCAGCTGCTGTGGCTCCCGGTCTCCTCTCCTTGCCAGGTCTGCTTCTTGTGCGCTCCACCACGCTGGTCATGTGGTCTAGCCGACGTCGTCAGGTCTGTACTGCGCAGGTGCATTAGTTCTGCGTCTGCGCAGTACAGACCTGATGACGTCGGCCAGACCCCAGGTAAGTGGATTTTTTTTTTTATTATTTAGCTTGGACTTTCCCTTTTAAAAGGGTTTTCCTTTTTGTAAGAGTCCTCTAGTTCAGACTTTTTTTTAGATTAGAGCATTATTAGTTGGAAATATTAACACTCAGCAGAACAGTGTCACACTTCAGAAGGATCTAGACAACTTGGCTATATTGGGCAGATAAAATGTAATGATTTATGCTGGGAATACACAGCTCCATTTTGAGCCATTAAGATGGTTCAATAGATAATTTCCGACATGTCAGATCACATTTTGATCGTTTCGCCGCTCGATTTCTCAAAGAAGTGAATTGAAGAAACATAAGAAAAACGAGCAGAAGATAAGAGAATCGAGCAGATAAAACGATCAGGCGCAGAATCGAGCACCAGAATTGACCCGTGTATTCCCAGCATTAGTCAGGGAGATGGCTTCAGACTTGGTGGCTTTGGCTTATCTTTCCTTTGAATTCAGATGCAGTGAGGCTCAAAAGGTTGAGCTTCATGAATGCATGCCTTATTCAACTTAGATAATGATGTAACTATGAAGCCCATTTGCTCCTGACCTAGCAGTGCAGGAAACCCCAGGAGGTGAAGTGTTGTTAGCTTAGATTGTTTGCTTGATAGTCATGTGGTGAAACGTGTTCTACAGGCTCCACAATCTGGATGGAAAGTAGTTAAACAGGTTAGAAAACCTAGAGTGTTCTGCAGGGACCACTATTTGTTGGGAAGCGTTGAGTAGCATCAGAAGTACCTGTCTTCACCAAGTATGAAGTGTGTGGAACCCGGAATTTTGTGGTTCACATGGCATTGGCTGTAGAGCAAAGACAGACATAACAATGACAATAGAGCAAATTACATACATTGACAGCATCGAAGATAAATACAGGGAGACAGGCAAAACTATGCTAACATTAGAGCATAGGGAAAAGCTTGAGCCTCTCAGGTGCTGGGAAGTATAGAGTGGGCAGCTGGATATTCGCTGTCTAAGGGACTGAGGTGCCACAGGCTGGAGTGCCTCCGGAGGACATGCCTGGTAGGGGGACTTGAGTTTAGCAGAAAGATTGCTTTGGGGAAGAAGGTACTCTTGCCTCTGGTGGTTCTTGAGGTGACAGTCCTGTAATGGCAAGGTCAGAAAACCTCATCTACTTATAAGCTACTCCCCCACAAGTGGCCACTGGCAGCATAATATGCATTAGATAACAAAAGTAGTATGGTATTGAAAAACAAAAAGGATAAGATTATCTAATAGTTAGGGCCTGTTTGCGCTAGACGCATTGCTATGCGGAAACCACTCCGCAATGCAAGAAAACTGCAACCAATTCACGTCAATGGAGTAGTTTCCATTGATGCGAATTTACTTACACAATGCCACGCGGGAGAAAATTATGGGTAGCATGCTGCAGTTTTCCGCAGCACCCATCCGAGTCCTGATAGCCGCCGACGGGAAGTCGCATCCGGTTGAACAGAAGACAACCGGAAGTACTTGCGGGGGTTGCGAGGCACTACTCTAGTGAAAACGGGCCCTAAAACATCTGATTGCCACCATATTAAAAAAAAAATTACAGTGAAAAATAAGTTTAGGGCTGTTTAGGCATAATGAAGTGCAGGAGTAGATTAGGTCCCTCAACATAAAGACGACCAAACAGAGGTAGAATTTTGTGAAAGTTTATGGTGTGCTTTTATGCAATATCTGATATCGCCTTTTATTAATCTGTTCTTTTTCCTCTTTTGCAGGAGCTATTGGTTACATGGGAACAAGTGCCTTTGTCCGGAAAATCTACACTAATGTGAAAATTGACTGAGAGGTCTAGCGGGAACAGGAACTGTGGATCAGTTGCTACTCTTTTCCAGGGCTGGGGGTGTACATGCACGTCAGTGCCAGAAGAGATTGGGTTTTAACACTGGGTACTGTGTTGGTCTCCGTTCTGTGGATGGCTTAAAATGGCATCTATTTCATTGATCCTAGTTTTCTTACAGACTGCTTTTCCAACCGGTCACAGCAAATGCTTGGATTATATGCAGTAAGCATTACTACAGTACATGGCTAATCTTCCCCAAAATAAGAAAAGAAACTAGCTCATAAAAGATGAATAGACTAGCTCTCTTCAGTGAAGAGGACACACAGTTTATTTAAAGCATTTGTTCCATTCAATAAATAAGAGGGAATCTTGGCTGCTCAAACTAGTTGATTAGTAGTCTTCTTGGTACCTTCTAAACACTCTATAAGATGGCTGTTCCAGGAATCCTCTTTTTTTTTTTTTTTTTTTTTTTCCCCTCTGATTTTTGTTGCCACTTTAGAATGTCCGTTTATATTTTGCTTGTGGGTTTCTAACCATGTTGTGGCCATTTTGTTTTGTTGAGACTACAACGGACAAAAACTGCATGTAAAATAACAGCTTTCCATGTATTTGGACCAGTGCCCCATGTATTTATCTCTGAAAGAATAAAAACGAAACTGCATTTTAAGAATCCATCCAAAGAGGGCTGAAAACAGCTGTTCTCGGCACTGTAATTCACTGTACAGTAAAATGAAATTAATTTGATTTTATGGGCCATGTGGGTCTGCATAAGACATTTTAATGGAATCCTATAATAATACCCCTCGCCCGCTCAATGTTGATTTGCTTTTGTTTCCATGTGTTGGAATATTTTTATGTTGTCTCTTTTTATTTTCTTTGTTTTTTTTTAGGGGATTCAATGAAGGCTTTACGTAAATATGACTGGGGAGATGTGTATATAACATAAATAATGTAATAACTTAGGTTTAGATCCCAAATGTATTTGGATGTACAGGTTTATTAAGGAGTTTTCTTTTGCTTTTGATTTTTGTTTTTTTTTCCCCCTGATGATAATTCTTCGATGTACAAAATCTGTGGCGTCGGGTGGCTTTTGACATCTTGCCTGCCATTGCATGAGACTTTCTTTTTTCTCCATGAGTGTATGTCTCATTTCCATACTGTTTTTTTTCTTCAGAAACTCTTACACCTAAGCCGGATTTGTAATTTAGAAAAATTTATTTTATTTCATTTTTTTTCTCTCTCGTTAATCGTATCTGGACACTTATGTAACATCTGAAGCATTGTGGCTTTGGAGTGTTCAGAAAACTGAAATAAAACTTTCAGATAAAACTGTTCTGGATGTCCTCTGATTTTTCTTTCCTTGTGATGTCATCTCGGCCTTGGAAAAAGCTGATTACATTAGTCCTCCGATAATGGCTATTTTACAGCAGAGCACTTGATGTTCTAGTGAACAAAGGGTGACATTTTTTGAATACATATTGCTTTTTTTATTTTCTCCTCTACATTTATTAGACATGATTGCACTGATATATTCAACACAATGACAATGCAGAAATCTTTGTTTCTCTCTTATGTATAGTTGATTGCATAATGTTAAAAGGTATGTTGGATTGGGAAATAAAAGTAAAATTACGCCAGTGAAATAGTGTGTACTTTTGCCGGTGTGCCGTTTTTAATCAAGGCCTTCCAAAATGTGTAATATGTTATCATATGCCATATCTGAGCAGCACATGCATTTTATGCCAGCTCTGCATCTTTCTGCTGTTATTTAGGCCCGGTTCACGTTACAAAATATGAACCAAACGGATCCGGTCTCCGCTTTGCCGGATCCGGAAGGCTCTGTGCACATTGGCAAACGGATTGTGAAAACTGATTTGATCACCAATGCATCGGATCGGTTTTCACTCCGTTTGCCAGCAAATGCATACCTAATGGCAGTGGCGGAGGCTTCCTCTTCCTGCTTACACAGCACGTCATGTGACTAGTACATGACGCGGAAGAAGACGGAAGCCTCTACCGCCTGCGTTTAGATATGTATTTAAGGCCCAGTTACCCTCGCTCACCCTGCCGGCTGCTGCACCCTCACTCACCCCTGCCGCTCAGGTTCGCTTCCATCCCCCATGGAACAGTCCGTTTCTTCACTAGTGTGAAGAAACCTCTCGTTCTCTATTGTCCCAATGCAAAAGCATTTTTTGTCCTGTTCTGCTGGGCAGAATGGTCCGGAAAATTAGGGCCTGCTGCATTTTATTTTATTTTTTTGGTCCGGTGAACGGAACATATCCATACCAACAGACGCATGTGAATGGTTCAGTAGTTTAATATTGGATCCTTTCTCATTCATTCTGTTTGTACAGTATATGTTCCGGTTTCATTCCGTTAAAAAACAAAGATGTGAACCGGGCCGAACTGTCTTCATCTGGACACCTCTTTATGTTCTAGAAAACATTTAAATGTATGTCAGGAGGTGCCAAACTATGTATAAACATTCTACAAATGGATAAAGAGTTGGGTGTTTTCCTACAAGAAAGGACACATCTAGTGTCAAGTTGTGCTGTGGAGGTTCTCTGCTTGTTGATGGCACTTCTGACACTTGTAAGGTGACCTGCAGAAGCAGGCTTCGCCTGAGATATGCGTTGTCCAAGTCCTCCATCCTTCTTCCTTTATTATCAGCTTTTAGAATATTTACACATGGTTTGCCACCTCCTGATATACATTACAGCTATCCTACCTACGGTGGTAGGTTTGGTTTGTTTTTTTACATGCAACATTTTTCGTTTTGGAGTGTGACTTCCTGTGACATCATCCTTCTAGACTCGAGTGTGCACAGACTTGTGATTCACTTCTGCCTTGTGGTTGGTTGTCTCTTAGATGTATCCAGTCTTCTATTTTCAGACAGACACAGAACATTTATATTGCACTTTTCTCCTGTCGAACTCAAAGCGCCAAAGCTGCAGCCACTGGGACGCTCTCTATTGGCAGTAGCAGTGTTAGGGAGACTTGCCCAAGGTCTCTCCTACTGAATAGGTGCTGGCTTACTGAACAGCCGAGATTTTAACCGAGGTCACCTGTGTCCGAGACAGAGCTTTTAACCAGTACACTATCCAGCCACCATTTAAGACCCCACAAAATGTATACGGAAGCAGGAGATTTGGCCGCATGAGACAAGTGGACAAAAAGGGCGCCCCATTCACTCCCATTATAAATATCGTTTAATGGGCGCCGAACAGGGAAAAAAAGGCGCTGGAGATTATTAACCTCTTACAAACGGCGCCCGGAGATTTTTAAGGTTTTATAACTGTGCTTGTGATGATTTAACTTTACAAAATGAGCCCGTGACGAATAACGTTTATAAAGATACTAAACATATTTATCCTGTTTAATTAAAATATGATTTAACATTTTAACCCTTACTGTTTGTAAAACATTATTATTCACAAAATAAAGCGATCAGTACGTAACGTAAATTGTAATATATTTTTTACAATCACTATTTGTAAAACATTTTTAAAACATTATTATCCATAGGGGGTCTTAGGTTTAGGCACCACCAGGGGGGTCTTAGGTTTAGGCACCCCCAGGGGGTCTAGGGGTTAGGGATAGGTACAGGGAGGGCTTTGGGGTGGTTAGTTTTAGGCACCACCAGGGGGGTTATAGGTGTAGGCACCACCAGGGCGGTCTTAGGTGTAGGCACCACCAGGGGGGTCTTAGGTTTAGGCACCCTATGGGGTCTAGGGGTTAGGGATAGGTACAGGGAGGGCTTTGGGGTGGTTAGTTTTAGGCACCACCAGGGGGGTCTTAGGTTTAGGCACCACCAGGGGGGTCTTAGGTTTAGGCACCACCAGGGGGTCTAGGGGTTAGGGATAGGTACAGGGAGGGTTCTGTGTGAGAGTAGGGTTAGGTATAGTTTTAGTACAATTTTAATTATACTAATCAACAGTTATTATGAATGTACTTATATTAATATCATTGTTATAAACAATATTTTCACATTTTATTATAATAATTAACGATAAATCAAGATTATCCATAACTATATAATTCTAATGTTTAAACAAATATTACTGTTTTTTTAACAAACGTAATTATAAGTTTCAGTTTAGAAACGGAAGATTAACGTTTTAAGAACTGCCGATTTCATACACATTATTTAATGATTTATAAATTCTTAAAACACTATTTGTAAACGAAATTCTACACAATATTTTTATAAACGATAATACTGCTTATCGTTTACACCACACGCCCTTTTTTCCCGACGTCCTTTTTTGATGTACGCAATGTATACACTCTACACTATAAGTGGCTCTTGGTTTTTGATTTGAGGTTATACAAGACATACCTCACTAGAAAACATTTGAACAGTTTTGATGACATTTTTAGTTAAAATAAGGAATAATTGCCCGCGGTGAAAGTCAGCATTCCAGGAGAATCAATATGATGTGGATTTTATCCACAGGTGTTATAATACCTGCTATAACCCCTGTACTACATCAAATCGATCGTGTTGCACTGCTAAATTTTAACTACAGTATATAAACTATTGCTACACACAGATGGCTATGGAAAATAAGTGGCAGATGGGCAGAACTTATTTCCTGCATTGCAGTATCAGGCTGTTAATGAGGCATTCGCTGAGACCTAGAGCAGTCCATCAGTGGTAAACAATGGTGGCGGTAGGCACGCTCCACAAACGTTTGAACTGAATTTTCAGATTGGTAGCTTTTCTTAGGTCTTAAAAGATTGAACTAGCCTGATTGAACTAGCCTGATTGAACTTCTTTCATCCTGTAAGAGTTAACAATACACGGCTACAGATAACTGTTTCTATGTAGTTAGGTAAGTTACACTGCAGGGTAGCTCCCACTGATAACTAATTAGAGGTCATAAGACTCCTATGTTCCTCAAGATTTCAGTAGGTTGTGATTCGCCCAATTGGTAGCTACATTTTTTTTTTTTAAATGGCATCATGCACCTGAAGTCATACCTCAAACATTTAGACTTTTAACCCTTAAAATCAAAATAAGAATATGGGTTCCTGGAAAGTCTTAAAGTGGATCCGAGATGAACTTTTACTCATTGCATAATTGTTTCTTTCCTATTGTTTATAGGACACTCCTCAAGCCAAATACTTTTTTGTTTTTGTTTTAATACTCTCCCTATAAACTACACAAGCCACGCCCACAGGTTTTAAGAGAGCCAAGGCACTTTCAGACAGTAGCAACGGCTCATGGGAGCTCAGTCTGGGCAGGAGGAGGGGGGGGGGGTATTACTAGCCAGAGATTTCAGAGGCAGAGGGGAGGAGGAGGGGGAATTAGGTTTTTTTGCTCAAGATGCAGATAAGCCTGCCTCTGTGTAATGTTTGCAAACATGGCTGCTGTCATTGTATCACAGGAATACTCAATCATATTCTGTTAAAGCTGTGTGCAGCTAGATTTGCTGTGTAAACGATCTAAACTTTAGGTAATATATATATACACACACACACACGTTACTTGTTATAGTTAGCTTTTCATCTCGGATCCGCTTTAAAGGACCACTGACGCGAAAAAAAAAAAAAAAAAAAAAAATATATATATATATATATATATATATATATATATATATATATATATATATATATATATATATATATATATATATATATATATATATATATATATATATATATATATATATATATATATATATATATATAGTTAGTGTGTGTGTATATATACAAATAAGTATGTTTCTGCCAGACTCCAGAGTAAAATTAGCAATGTATTACTTTTCCACTGTGTTGCAGTAGGTAGTAGGAGACTGATCTAAAAAAAACATTAATCTATCTCTTCATGGGGGATTCTCAGCAAGCCTTTAATTCTTTATAAAGACGATCCCTGAAAAGCATTTATACAATGTTGGTCAGCTTCTGTGCTCTATGCACACTTTGTTTTTTGACAGTTGGACGGAGCAACTGCCATTTCCTAAGTGCTTTTGAAACTAATCAAAACCATGAGGATTCCCCCTGAGGAGATGGGCTAGTCCAAAACTTGTAGGTTCTGTCAGATTTCTACCTAATGTATGTGACAGCAACATAGGAGAAAAGTAATTTACTGCTCATTTTACTCTGGAAGAAACGTACTTCTTATTTGTATGTGTTTATGTGCATTTTCAATTTTACAATTTTTGTGATGGTGGTCCTGTAAGTAGGATTAGGCCTATAGATACAACTGTTTCTCATCTGTTTATTTTCACTTAATGTTTACAAGTTACAGGACTCGCCATGGTACAAGTTTTATCTTAGGGGATGTTTTATCATGTAAGTATACAGTAGTGTAGCTTAGGAGCTTTGGACCCCACTGTGATCTTTACACTGGGTCCCCACAATCACTCTAGGACAACTGATATGGAGCATCAAAACCTGCCAAGGACAACTGCAGTGTCAGAGAGGTGTAGGTTAGGGAGGAGAACAGTCTATAAACCAATTCATTTCCCTTGCTACGTATATCTACGCCCCTGTAAACTTCACTTCAGGCTCAGGGGGGTAGATATGTGTATTAAAAAAAAAAACACGTTTTCGCTTCTGCGCACGTGTTTGGATCGTGTCTGTGCCATCTTGCCTCCGAGGTGTCTCCGCCAGGTCCTTCTCTCTGTTTCTCCCCTTCGTCGTGGCTTCAAATGCTGCAGCAGACGCAGATGTCCAACGCTTCCCCTACACGATGGGCACACTAGAAAGGAGGAACGGGGGATCTTGCCGCAGCACAAGATCAAATCCTCAGGAGCTGTGCAAGACGTGTACACTCACATCGCTGGCTGACCACACCCCGCAATTACCATTTTTAATTCTGATTGGTCCTTTAAATTATTATTTTTTTTACAGTGTGTAGTAACTTAAAAACTCTAGCAAAATCGCTCTGTAGGTTTTTGTAGTGATTAGGCCAGCGTTTATATACTTCGTAGAAACGCTACACGCTAAAGATGCTGCACGTCCTGCGTTTGCGATTTTGGCAATCGCTCCAGTGGAATTTGGCCCATCCATTAACATTAGCTGAGCATTTAGGGAAATTGCTAGATGTTTGAATCGCTCTCTAAACGCTCACAAAATCGCTCTAGTGGGCACCAGCCCTCAGGGTGGAAAGGAGCTGAAGTAAATGTGCTCCCTGATCAATGACACAATTATGTGTTACTGGTTTGGCAATGAAGAAAGGATGAGGAGCTGTAGTTTTCCAAACACATTGATCACTTAATAAATAATGGAGAAGCGTGCGTCCTAGATCACACACCTGTGGCTGAGAGTGCTCTGCGCATGCGCACAATGTAGTACATACTCTTACCAAGGACTAGTTTCGATTTCTATTTAACAGCTACTCTACAGCTGTATCCTAAGTTTAGTTAAATTGCATCTCTGCTGTACAGAAAAAAAAAAACACAAGTATGCTAATATGTTAGAATGCCCCAGCACTGTGTCTTCACTGGTACAGACTAACCAGCAAGCTCATGGTGAACCTTAACTCCTAGGAGTGTGTAAGGGGCTACTGTGGTCCAAAAAGCCCCCTTGCTGAAATGCAATGGAAAGCAAAAGTTTGCATTCTTAAAACAGAAAGTATTTGCGATAATTCAGGTTGGAGTGAGCAGGAGATGTCTCCCAGGCATCACTGCTGAAATATGCAAATCAACCATTGTTGCCCTTAGAATCTAAACACACCTCCAGATCCGCTGGAATGCAATGATGTCAGCTTGTTAATAGTACAGAGCCAGAGAAATGCATCACAAAGCAATAAAAAAAAATGCATGAAAAACGTATACAAAACGCAATACATTGCGTTCCCATTGACTTTCATTATGTGCTTTTCAATATCATGCAACAAAAGCGTCAGTCAGGAAGTGATTACTTTGCCCCCGGAAATGTATAAAAACGATTTATTCATTAAAGCGCTGGGGAAATCGCTATACAAAGCGCTTTCAAGTGCTTTGCGATTTCTCTATAACTTCCATTCAGGGCAAATCGCCCTGAAAATTGTACATGCATAGCTTTTGTCAGAACTATCTCACTGGAAAGCATAGTGTAAGCGCTTTTACAGCAATTTGTAAAAAAATCACCTGCGCTTAAAAATTCCCAAAAATTGACACACTTGTTGACAAATTGTTCACACTGTGAGCGTTTGCTGGCAATTTTAGAAATTCTATATTAAATGATACCAGCGCTCAACAGGTGCTAATCATCCAAATACTTTTGGCTATAATAACACTATGTATGATGTATCAGTTCAGCATCCACAACTAATGTGTGTCATAAAAAATGTTTAAAATTAAATCAGTCCATTATAACAGTTCCTTATAGCTTGGTACAACTGAAGGGGCCCCTGATGAGTCACCTATGACGAAACTAGTAGGGCGGAGCCTAACCACAGAGGGAGACGCTGAACATTGAGGATTTTACTACTGATATGCGCATATTTTAACGGAACCTTGTGAGTGCAATTTTAATTATTTTTTATTGGAATAAAGCGGTGTTACACTATGGAAGTGTTTGTTTGAGTTCAAAGGTGCTGTATATTTTGAAGAGGAAAGTGAGAAAGAACACTGAGTATAAAGCGCTGTCGCTGATCCTGCGAGGTCAGCCAAAGCATCTGGTAAGAGGCTAATATACTGATGCCTGAGTGCGGTCATTAGAACGGTGTTGGGTCACAACCTGAAAGAGCTTGTGTTTTAGGCACTAAAGGGTGTGCACTTAGGACTAACGTACTACGCCATAGAAGTGTTTTGTCTTACATGTGCGGTTTGTATGCGGCTGAGAGGAACGTAGGAGAGTATTACTGGCTGGGCCACATGCGAGAGAGCCAACTGTAATGATTGGCACTGTCTGGTGAGCATAATTGAATTCTGATATTTGGATCCCCTGCGCTACGGTGACTGCAAATAGCAAACTGTGCATTGGGACTTGTGTACTGGGACCTTCAGTTGTACCAAGCTATAAGGAACTGTTATAATGGACTGATTTAATGTTAAACATTTTTTATGACACACATTAGTGGTGGATGCTGAACTGATACATCATACATAGTGTTATTATAGCCAAAAGTATTTGGATGATTAGCACCTGTTGAGCGCTGGTATCATTTAATATAGAAGCTGTGTAGAGGGCATACACCCCTCATTGAGTAGCGCACCAGGATAGGACATGCTGATTGTAACATTCACATAATATTTAAATTTTTGTTTAGGAAAGAGGAGCGCACTGAATATCCTGATCTGAATCTTAGAAATTGCCGTAAAAGCGTTTGTGTAATGATTTCCTATGAGAGTTCTCACATATGAGCGTTTTGATTTTCAGCAAATCGCAAACGAGTTACATGTACTATTTTCTGAACGCTTTTGCTATAATGGAAGGTAAGGGAAAGCGCAAAACGCTTGAAAAAGCACTTTGTATAGCGATTTCCAGAGCACTTTTAAGAATAAATACATTGTATTTATTCTTTTCTGGGTCAAAGAGTTCAACATCAATTGCTCAGCAAAAGCGCTTACAAAAGCACTTTTCTAAGCTCAAAGCGCAGGGAAAAGTGCTTTGAAAAAAGCTAAATAAATTGCTCAGCGCTTGCGATAGCACTGCGATTTATAATGTGAACAAGGCCTAAAACTGCATGCAAGCCAGCATTACTAGCATCTCATTGACCATCATTACTGAAAATAAACACTTTCATCTCCACACTAAAGGTGGGTACACACATCAGATAAAATTCTTTGGAAAATGAAAGATCACAGACCAATCTTAACCCCTTCCATGTAGTATGAGAGCATTCCTACACATTCTATTCTATGGAGCTGAACTCCTCATAAGATAAAAATCTTTGCAAGGTGCAGTACACAAAGATACTGTACACATGCAATACATCCGTTCCTGCACAATGCATTCATAGTCTATGATACCTGCAGATCTCATACACATCATGTTTAATGGACAATCATCTGCAGATCAGATCCACCAGGATGGATCTGCGGATATCATAGACTATGAATGCAATTTACGGATACTGATCTTTTGCATGTGTCCAGCATCTTGCACCTGATGGGGAGTTTAGCTCAATAGAATAGACTGTGTAGGTATGGCTCTCATACTACATGGAAGGGGGTAAGATTGGTCTGTGATCTTTCATTTTCCAAAGACTTTTATCTAATGTGTGTACCCACCTTTGCAAACTCCATTCAAATTCAATTTGGGAATTTATATCACGACCTTGGAGCTGCAAAATCTGTTACATCAGTAAACCATGGGGAAAAAAAAAAGAAAAATTAGGAGCTCCATAATTCCTGGAAATCAGCAATACACTAAAATTGTTCCCCGTGTAGCCTCTTAGACACACTGTCTTTTTAATTTAAAATAAAAAAAAAAAATTGGAAGTAAGGTGATTTGCTTTATTTATATAACTGACTATATCCAGCAAGCTATGCATTTAAAGCTACGGATCAAGCAATTTACAATGGTGGTAATTGTAATATAGTTTGGAACATTACAACAGGAAATGGCCTAACCTGGCATTGAGAAGATAATAAATGCTTTATTGGGCTATATTTAAGCATACCTTGTTAAATTCCAGGGCCAATTGACTGACCACCTGAAGACTGTTAAGACGAGTCAATAAAACATGCCCTGGAATGTGTTGCAGTCATTCTATGAAACAGTCTTCCCTCATTTGCCTTCAGCACGGAACTGTTTAAATCCATGTCATGTTCCAAGTATGGACTTCTTGTATTAGCTGCTTCAATATGGAAATACACATCACAACCCAGTGTGAGAAAAAAAGATGATGATAATTATGTGTGGCTATACGCTGACAATGTTGCCAAGTTTCCCTATAACATTCACAGTAAAACTGTTGTCAAAACAGCTCATCCCACAACAAATCATCCTTTATAATGAAACCCCTTTGTCTCTGCGTCCCATCCCTGCACTTCCGGGGTGTGTTTGTGTGTCCCGTGTTTTGTGCTACTGCGCATGTGCAAGGAGGGATGCAGAGACTGAGGAGAGGTGAGGGAGGACTGGGCAAGAAGGGGCGGGCGTGCATGCTCGGTGACTGTGTGGCGGTCACGGGGAGGATGAGAGGGAAGGGAAGGAGTGGGAGGCAGGGTTTCAACACAGACATAGAGCCCGTTCTGAAACAGGCTTAGGTCTACTAGTATATATTAAAACCCCTGTGTCCGTGCTTTTTGCCCAGTGGCATGCATGGCATGTGGGTGGACTTGGGACAGTGGGAGGAAGGGTGCAGGGGGATGTGCGTGTGCGCACATGTCACGGGAGTGCGGCCATGTGCGAGCGTCGAGGACTGTGGCCGTTACCGGGAAGGGGGGGGACTGAGGGCGTAGCAGCCAAGCCCTAGTGCCTGTTTATAAACGGCAGGCTTATTTCTAGTCCTTTATAATAAAACCTTATCCCTGTGTCTTCCTCTCTCCATGTGTCCGGGAGTGCACTTCGGACAGCAGTGGTGGACGGACAGGCAGGCATGTGTGCATGGGAGCGTGAGCCAAGACCATGCATGCATTGCAGAGGACCACTCATGTCACTTCCTGCAATGCCGCCCACTGTACTTCCAGTACAGTACAGTCGGCGGCGTTGCAGGAAGTGACACAAGCAGGTGAGTCATTGCTTTCCCAGCTCGCTGCCTGATAGTAATGCAGCGCAATTAGCTGGAGGAAGAGCACGGACAGGGGAGCCCCAGGTAAAGGAAGGGGGGGTCTGACTCCCCTCCCAGCCGCTGTGCCCGCTGCTCCCCTTTCTGGTTGCTACCCCCTCCAGGCAACCTATACTGGGGGAAATAAATTACCTATCGGGCGGGGGGGCATCCTCACAAGTTTGCCTCAGGCGACAAAAGCTCTAGAACCGGCACTGAGTATATAACTACCGACATATTAAGAGAGAATGGGTGGCATATCAGTTACCACAGCTCTGGACTAGATGGTCAATAAGAAACAAATTGTTCTAGTTCATACAGTATTATGCAAATTCTGTATGGAAATTTATGCAGCTTGAAAATGAACCAACCAAGTTCTACCTTGGGAGAATTCAATTTGTGCATTTTCAAGCCACATACATTTGCATATGAGATTGACATAATCCTGAATCAAATCTGAATGTTTGCATCTCACTGATATTTAACTAATTTTCTAATTGGCCTTACCCCAGGTGCAGAATTTTAGATTAACAAATCAGCTTCAAATTCAGCTGAATATGGTCATTTCATTTTGGCCCACATAGCTCTGTTTGTAGTCTATTCCTCTCCATATTCCCCCGATCTCTGTGGTCACTCCTCTCTAAATGACTTTAGCGGAAAATCAATTTTTTGACAGGAAGAGGTTGACTTGGAATGATGTTCCCTCCTATCACCCTCCCATTCACTCCCCTTAAAGAGAACCCGAGGTGGCTTCCAAAGAATGAAATCTGCACACAGAGGCTGGGTCTGCCTATACTGCCCAGCCTCTGTTGCTATCTCAATTCCCCCTGCGTTCTACTAGCCCCCATAAATCACAGCCTCGCTGTCGACACGCAGCATGTCGCAGCGGGCTGTGTTTACCTCTGTAGTGTCACTCTGCGTGCTCCCCACCTCCTGCATAGCTCCGGTCCCCGCCCGCGTCACTTCCCTCCCCGCTGATTGGAGGGAAGGGACGCGGGTGGGGACTGGAGCTATGCAGGAGTCGGAGGGAGCGGCAAGAGTGACACTACAGAGGTAAACACAGCCCGCTGCGTGTCGACAGCGCGGCTGTGATTTATGAGGGCATAGCAGAGCGCAGGGGGAACTTAGGGGGGATTGAGATAGCAACAGAGGCTGGGCAGTATAGGCAGACCCAGCCTCTGTGTGCGGATTTCATTCTTAGGAAGCCACCTCGGGTTCTCTTTAAGGCATTGTTCACCAACCCTGTCCTTGATGAGCACTGTAATAACAGCGCAGGAGATTTGGGCGCAGCCGGCGCCACCATAGACCGTAATAGGATTTACGGCTGTAAGTAACTTCAGCGCCGTCAGAAGACAGAGCTGAAGTTGCTCTTACAACACTATAATTTGGCCTCCAGCAATAGCTGGAAGCCGAATTATATCATTCCCCACTATCCCAGTAGACATGGAGAACTTGTGCAGTATCAGGATAAGTCATATACTGGCTATGTCATGCGCCCAAGTTTCCCGGCAGCCAATTCATACGTACGCGTCCTTGAGGCCCACCAACAGTGAATGTTTTGTGGAAATCCACAGAGGTGGTTAATCAGCTCTACTGAGACCCTAATTACCCCACCTGTGAATGCTTGTGGTTTCCTGTAAAACAACATTTTTCCCTAGTGTATATTTATATAGCAAATCTTCCAAAGTACTTTAAAGAGACACTGAAGCGAGACTAAATCTCGCTTCAGGTCTTATATATAGCAGGGGCACGTGTGCCCCTGCTAAAACGCCGCTATTCCGCGGCTTAACGGGGGTCCCTTCACCCCCAACCCACCCCCGCAAAAGTTGGTCGTAAAATGGTCGCTGGTAATCTTCTTCCTGGAGGCAGGGCTAACGGCTGCAGCCCTGCCTCCCAGCGCGTCTATCAGACGCGCATCGCTGCCTCTCCCCCGCCCCTCTCAGTGAAGGAAGACTGAGAGGGGCGGGGGAGAGGCGGAGATACGCGTCTGACCGCCGCAGCCCTGCCCCAACCAGGAAGCGCTCCCCCGCTGCACGGAGGGGGTTTGGGGGGACAGGGACCGCCGTTAAGCCGCGCTATAGCGGTGTTTTAGCAGGGGCATGCATGCCCCTGCTAGCTATGAGGTCTGAAGCGAGATCTATTCTCGCTTCAGACTCTCTTTAACCACTTGCCGACTGCGCACTCATACCGCGCGTCGGCAAAGTGGCAGCTGCAGGACCAGCGGCGCAGTTCTGCGTCGCCGGCTGCAAGCTAATTAATCAGGAAGCAGCCGCTCGCGCGAGCGGCTGCTTCCTGTCAATTCACGGCGGGGGGCTCCGTGAATAGCCTGCGGGCCGCCGATCTCGGCTCGCAGGCTAAATGTAAACACAAGCGGAAATAATCCGCTTTGTTTACATCCGTACAACGCTGCTAACAGTAGCAGCGTTGTACCAGATCAGCGATCCCCGGCCAATCAGCGGCCGGGGATCGCTGTCACATGACAGGCAGGAGCCTGTTAAAGGCTGCACAGGACAGATCCGTTCCTGTGCAGCCTCGGATCTCCGGGGAAGGGAGGGAGGGGGGGAATTTCGCCGCGGAGGGGGGCTTTGAGGTGCGCCCCCCCCCCCCCCCCGCAACACCCAGGCAGGCAGGAGCGATCAGACCCCCCCAGCACATCATCCCCCTAGTGGGGAAAAAGGGGGGCGATCTGGTTGCTCTGCCTGCACCCTGATCTGTGCTGGGGGCTGCACAGCCCACCCAGCGCAGATCAGCTAAAACAGCGCTGGTCCTTAAGGGGGGGTAAAGGGTGGGTCCTCAAGTGGTTAAAAATGCTCTGAGAGGAAGGGAGGCGGTTCCTCCCAAAATGCATCAGCAGTTCATGGCAATGTAATGTCCCCACCCCTGAATGGAACTAGCAGCATACAGCTGACTGGAGCAGGGCCTAGCCGGAAACTAGCTGGAGAATCCTGCTGTCATCACCCGAGTACCCTGCAACTCAAATGGTATTGCAACAACAACCACAGTCTGGACTCTAGTACTGAGCCAGGTAATGCACTATTCGCAGCGCATACCTGCTGCATTGACTCTCTTGATTAGCCACCAGCTGGGGCAATCCTGATCAAGCGGTTCCTGAGCGCTGTACACCCTGCTGTTTTCCTCCTCCGTACTGCTTGAATACGAAGGACTGAATTTTATGGGGTACCAGTAAGTAACAAACTGCACTACACATGGCAGTAGCCAGCCCCACATCAATTTCTCATGCATGCTGCATTCATTAAAGGAAGGGTTTTCAGACTTTAACCATTTCAGCCTCCTGGACGCAGCAGCTATGTCGAGGAGGCCATGCACGCTCCCTCGGCCGATCGCGCTTGTGCACGCACGCTCCCGGCCGTGGATCGTTAGCCCAGGTGCCCGATGATTGATTCCTCTCCCCTGCAGCAAAAGCGACAGCTTCTTTCAGAAGCTTCGCTTTTTCTGGCTCTTGCGTCCCCATGCGCCCCTCTAAGCGTATATGTTATGCTTAGAGTGACTTCATGTAAACAAACTCATGGCTGCCATCTTGTGGCCAAAAAGTAAAACTACAACTAAATGTGAAAAAAAAAAATCAACACATATTGACATAAAAAAAATTACTGTTTACATCCCACCCTCCCAAAAATACCCAAATAAAATGTTTAATGTAAAAAAAAAAAAATACAATTAAAAAAAAAAACGTAATTGTTTACCAAAGGGTTTAAACCAGGGGTCTCAAACCCGCGGGCCATTTGCGGCCCTGCATACAATATTTTGTGGCCCTCGCCGGCAAAAGCTTCCTTATAGTTCGCTTCAGTGCTCCCAAGTAATCCGCCACATCCCCGCCGCTAAACGAGGGCTGCAGAGCCCCCAAATCGCCCGGGGAAGGGGCAGAGCTTTCATCTTCAGCTCTGCCCCTCCTGACGTCAATCGCCGCCCCTCTCTGTGAAGGAAGAGTGAGAGGGGCGGGCAGAGGCGGCGATGCGCCGCGATTGTGAAATTCCTTATGCGGCCCAGCCTCATCCTGACTTTGCCTCCTGCGGCCCCCGAGGTAAATTGAGTTTGAGACCCCTGGTCTAAACTTTTTAAATATCAGTGTGAAGATGAAATATTTGTATGTTTTTTTTTAATTTTAAAGTTGTAAATATGTGGGTTTGATATGGCTGTATAAAACTTAAAGCTATAGGCTTGCTATAAACCAGCGGTTCTGGATGCTTGCTTGGCTTCACAAGGGCGAAAAGGGATAATTTGCATATTCAGTAGGGCATTGTGGGTAACCACAAATGTTCACTTATAACTGAATTATTGCAAATTTCCTTCTGTTTTAAGAAGGCAATTACACCAAGCTTTGCTTTTTTAGTAGGAGGGCTTTTTGGTTCCTTTTATCCCCCCTATACATTCCTAGTAGTTTGGGTCACCCTGAGCTGCTTGGTTACTCTGTTAGGGCTGGTGCACACCGAGCGGCTTCTTCAGTGTTTCTGCAGCCGCTTGCGGCTGCGGATCCGCTTGGTTAATGTATCTCAATGGGGTGGTGCACACCAGAGCGGGAGGCGTTTTGCAGAAACGAATCCTCCCGGGGTGAGGCATTTTTTGGATTTCGGATGCGTTTCTGCCTCAATGTTAAGTATAGGAAAAACGCAAACCGCTCTAAAAAACGCCTGTTCAGAGCGGTTTTGCCGGCGTTTTTGTTACAGAAGCTGTTCAGTAACAGCTTTACTGTAACAATATATGAAATCTACTACACCAAAACCGCTACACAAAACCGCAAAACGCTAGCTGAAACGCTACAGAAAAAGAAGAAAAAGTGTTTCAAAATCTGCTAGTATTTTGCGGATCTGCTAGCGGGTTTTGATGTTCACCAGGCCTTAAACTTGTAAATAGTGATGGATGCAAATTGGAAAAAATGCACTTTTATTTCCAAATAAAATATTGTTGCCATACATTGTGATAGGGACATAATTTAAACGGTGTAATAACCGGGACAAATAGGCAAATACAATATGTGACTTATAAAAAGCCTTCGTCGGACTGGTTCCTGACCAGAACTGGAAAACACAGCTTATATACACTGACATACAGAGGAGAAACATTCTTTAGCAAACATAAATGTAATTAGATGCCTTAACTGTTACTGAGGAGGCTTTCCCAAGCTCACTGTTTATCCATCTCTAAGTTAGCCAATAAATGGTATCATCCTGATTCAAAACTTCTTGCTTTTACTCATGGCTAACACGGTACAACACTTTACTGCTTCTACAGTGCACCAATATAAAGTTGAAAGCTTTTTTTTTTTTCTGTTATTAATTGAAGTACATGGATCCTACTTTTATTTTTTTCTTCTGTTTTTCACACTGGTTGTACTGGCCTCTGCTTTAGTTTGTGCAATAAACAACTGTCCATAGATGAGCTCAGAAAGCAGCTCCTGATGTACAGGCCTGGAGTGCCAAAGGCCACAAGGTCATGTAGAATATGACCTGACTACACAACCATAGCTTGGATTGTTCCTCCAGTATTGTAAATACCTGAGGGATATAGGACATGCTGTTGCTCTTGTGGATGAAGCCCCAGTGGCTCCACTTTAGAATTCAAGTAAACCTGACACTAACTTGACCTAGTTATGTTAAACATTAACAACTTGGTCTGCCTGTGCAGTTTATTACTAATAAAAAGAACTCTGCGCCTCACAGTTTGTATTGGTTAAACTCTGTGGGGGTAATTTCAGTAGCATATCTACAATTCATTAGAGATGTCGCGAACCTCCGATTTTCGGTTTGCGAACTTCCGCGGAAGGTTCGGTTCGCGGAAAAGTTCGCGAACCGCAATAGACTTCAATGGGGATGCGAACTTTCAAAAATAGAAAAAATTACGCTGGCCACAAAAGTGATGGCAAAGATGTTTCAAGGGGTCTAACACCTGGAGGGGGGCATGGCGGAGTGGGATACATGCCCAAAGTCCCGGGGAAAAATCTGGATTTGACGCAAAGCAGCATTTTAAGGGCAGAAATCACATTGAATGCTAAATTGCAGGCCTAAAGTGCTTTAAAACGTCTTGCATGGGTATACATCAATCAGGGAGTGTAATTAGAGTTCTGCTACACACTGACACACCAAACTCACTGTGTAACGCAGCGCAAACAGCTGTTTGCATAGTGACGGCCGTACTGGACTGGTGTGCACCGTGGCCAGAGTGTAGGCCGTGTTGTTTTTCAAGCCCATATGGTCGCCGGGCTGTGGTAGCTCAATGATAGAACAACAGTGACTGTCCAGCTGATCAAATTTGGTCTGACCACAATGAAGCAACGACCTTATTATCTTTTGTGTGCCACCCCCACCCGAGACACTCAAATAGCCGGCGGTCATTGCTTCATTGTGATGCGCAAGCCCCTTCACCGCGGCAAGGTAATGATTGTTATAATTTAAGTAGGCCTCAGTTACTTGGCCTGAGTTTTATGTAAAAGGCTTGTCCGCAGTGTATGCCTTTAAAATAGATAGAGGGTTGGTGATGCAGGCAGAGGCATCTCAGGGTCTGCATGTAGCAGAAGATACACGCAGATACTGAGAACATGTTCCTAACAGAAGGCCATCGGCCACTCTGACCTCAACAGGAACAGAAAACATTGGCCATGTTTACTAAACATCCACGGTCCTGCATATAGGCCAAGTGCCTCATTGATTATTAATCGAGTAGGCGGGTATGATGACACCACGAGTGGGTCCACCAATAGACTGATATAGGGGGTGGCGAAGATGATGTCATATTTAACTCTTTCCTAGTCGGTATTAAATCTGGAGCGAGCGATGGGGAACTCACTTCTGCTTCTTCCTTCTGCACTAGCTCGCAAGGCCGACTTGGACCTCTAAGCATGTTATTCCTTTCTGTAATCTGATATAATGTATGCTGTACATAGGTAGTCTAGCTGTAACATAGAGTAGATACAAGAAGACCTGGGTATCTTCAGTAGGAAGATACTCAAGCAGCTGTAACGCAACATGGAAGTCTGCTTGGCCAGGAGATGAATGTATCTATCTGTATTCCTGTTTCCTGAATAAATAACGTAAACATTGGAGAAGCCTGAGAAAGTCTATCTACTGTTTGCTGTGTGGAGAGTCAAGTGGTCTCACAGTCTGTGAGACGATGGTGTCGAAGCAAGGTTATAAGAACAGTTTATAACAGTGGTGCCTGAAATCCTTCCCTGCCTAGCAATACAGGCAGACGGGGCCGGGGCCGAAGGAAAATGGTTTCAAGATATTCCACAGCAAAACAAGCGGAATAGACGGACACGGACTGTAAAGCTTATCAAGCTGAGACTGATAAGCTGGTGTGAGTAGTGTGTGGGAGCCGAGCACACACGGGCTGCAATTCGAGAGAACCAGCGGCGACACTCGTGGATGTTAAACTTAGACTGAAAGTGCACATCAGTCCTAGCCTAAACCGGATCGCAGGTGTCTGGAAGCTCCGAGGCCGGCTGGCAGCTGCCGCTGGAGATTGATCCGCTGAGCCAGTGTGGGTACACAGAGCTGACGCTCAGTAGTTCCAGGGATCCACTCAGTGTCGTGGAAAGTTGCCAAAAGCTGGTCGAATTCGCAGGCTTACACAGTCTTCTGCTCAGGCAAGTATGTTTTACGTTGTTATATGGCGTTATCTGTGTTAATGTGTACATTCTGTGTTAATTGCAGAGTGGAGGCTGCGGGCTTCTCATCTCTCCTGTGCGTGAAGGGAGGGGTGAGGAGAGGTGCAGCTCCGATGTAAATACAGAACGTGTTTTCAGAGTTTATGCGCTTTGATTGTTTCTTAGGATTCGATGTTCCTGTGTGGCAGATGTTTTGTTTTCTCTCTCTCTGGGTGTTGTTTTGTTTTTCTCTCCCTGTCCAGAGACTGGGCAGGATGATAGATAAGGGGGGGGTCCCCCGCGGCAGAGGGAAACCAACAGTGTTAGTGGTGGACAGGGGGGAGAGGTAGCAGAGTAGACAGGAGAGAACAGTTGTAAAACTTAGAAGTAAGTTTTTCTCGGGGAGCTGGGTGGACAGCCCTTGTCTCTGGGTAGCTGTGGAAGTTCGCAGAGGGACAGCTGAGATAATGGGTGAGGTTTTTGTTTGTCTTTCCTCCGCGCGTTTCCAGTCAGAGTTGCTAACATGCTTGTAAATATCTGCATCTGTTATGTTGTTCAGCCAGCTCGTCTGTTGTTCGTCTCAGTAATAGCGCTGTAATAGTTCTGAGTTATGGCTGAGATAAGCTGCAGATGAGTTGTGGAGAGAGGGGATAGAGGGAGAGAGGAGGAAAGCGAGTGTCTTTCTGTTTGTGAGATGTTCTGCACGTTTCTCGCATTTCCAGTCGGTGCTGCTGCTAACATGTTTTTTCAATGTCTGTATTGTGTGGAAGTTCGAGCTGGGATGTTAACAGTTAAAACAGTTACAGTGGTTTGGAGTCGTATAGCTCGCTCGGGCGGTTCTTAGTTATGTCTGTGATAGAGTGAGAAAGATTCCTACGTCTCTGGGGATCCGTATGTCTGATTGCAGTTCGGATTACAGCTGAGACGTGAAGGAATGCTGAGGCTGATTTTTGTGCACTGTGGATAGATGCTGTGTGTAACTATGCATAAAAAAAATGTATGTTCTATTTAAGTTTGTTTTCTTTCCTAAGGTATAGGAACGAGAGGCTGTTATGGGAGCAGCCATCTTAGCTGGCAGTCCAGGACTCAAAATGGCGGCAGTGGAGAGAGCCCGCCCCCGAGAGTCATGGCCCCCACACGTCATGGCAGGGGGGGAGGAGGGGCTGGGGGGGATCCACGTCACGTCAGGCTGTGCTCGCGGCTCCGGGCAGAGCAGCTGAAAGGGAGGGGGGTAGAAATACAGAGACATTCTCCTGTGTGTCTCGGTTCTCAAAGTATTTCCCCAGAGATTTTCCCTGGGTCCATGGACAGGAATGCCAGAATAGGAAGTGTTTCCCAGCTAGGTGCAGGGACACACGTAGCAGTGCAGATCAGGAAAGGGTCTGTACTGGGTTCCTTATGGGATTATTCCTGTAAGTGGGGCACCTTAATGGGTGGTGCAGCATGAGTTCCCAATAGAGTATAGGGGGGGACAGTGCATCAGGGGGGTGCCGGAGTTGGAAAAAAGGGAGTTGACCAATTCGGGTTTCCGTCGCCGCCACTGCAGAGCGGTAACGTTTTTTCCGGTTTTTGTCGTGGACAGGGCCAGAGCTTGACTGAGAGGTCTATGCTGGGCTGGGGCTGTTTTTTGTGTGTTTTTTTCCGTCCACTGATTGGTCAAATATGTTTTTTCCAGCTCCTATCAATTGTAGCACAAAGAACAAGGACTGACAGCAGTTCATGGGGCAATTATGCAGATGATAGAATTGCCGTTTACAGAGTGACAGTGTATCAGTACGGTGTTTGCCATGTGGCTACCTACCAAGTGGGCATTCAGGGATCTGCATACAGGCATGTGACGCTGGTATGCTTAGCCCTGCACCCTGTGTAGTTTAAGTGCAAAGTGCTCCTTCCTACAGGGAGGCAGCCAGTTTTTTTTGGTAGTTTAGGTGGTGGCACGGCAAACATTGATCAGAGGGTACAACACACAGAACTTCTAGCAGAGCTGGTATCGCAATGAAGTTCTAGATAAGTAAATGCGATAATGAGTAAGAGCATTGCAGGCTCACCTGCAAAGCAGCATCAGGTGTGGCATCCGTAATCTGTGCATGCGACGGCCGCGCATGGACAGATAAGGGGGGATGTGGAGTGAGCTGCAATGGGGTGAGAGCTTCCAAAGGTGAAGCGAGCTTCCATAGGTGAAGTCCGCGGGAGCATATTGTAAACAGGTAAGTACTGAGGTAGGGGGGGGGTGAAGTTTAACTCCAATCTACCAATAAGAGTAAACAGAGTTCATGAGAACCATAAAGCAACGAGATCAATTACGGTATATATTGATCAATTTAAAGTGTAAAGAGTACAAGCCGCAGGGCGAATCCCAAATCATTAATAAGAATTGATTTGTTTGTATTTCGATTTCAGGTGTTTGGCAATATGGAATTGAGACAGCTGCAGTGCTGGCAGCAAAGATGGAGATGTCAGTCGGATAAGCGAAAGGTTCCAGATGCCAATCTAAGCTTGGAGGAACACGAGATTCCTGAAATTGGAAAGAGACTAAAACACGAGATTCCTGAAATTGGAAAGAGACTAAAACACGAGATTCCTGAAATCGGAAAGAGACTAAAACACGAGATTTCGGAGATCGGAAAGAGACTAACAAAACTGTCGGAGCAAAGCATAATGCAAAGTGCTAATGTTTTTCTTTCCCAAGGTGGTGCTTTTATAATGAAGAGTATCATGCTGATGGTGATCCTAGGTTGCCATTCCGTCCTAGGAGAACGAAGAGAGGACATTCTCATGTATAATAAGGGGTTAATGAGAATGCAAGGCCCAAGCATGTTAATGTTGGGTGACAAAGGTACTGATCCTTTCACACCTCCCTCCGCTTGGCACAGATGGACCATGCAGGGATGGAGGAAAAGAGCACTTGTGCCAGGAGAAAGCAAATTTCATGGCACAAGGTGGGTGAAAGGTCTGAAGGGTCAAGTGTGCGGGCAGTGGGAATTTAATGGCAGTGTAAATCTGCTATTGAATGCCACACTCCCAGAATCAATGCACCGATCCAAAGGTTTGTTAAAAGGTACATTGCAGTACAATGGGTACATGCAAAAGGTGGAGTGTGTGATTCAGGGGTACCTTGTCTTGGTTATGCAGAGTGAGATGGTTCCAGATTGGAGAGGAACGAGCAGGAGGCGTCAATTCTCTTACCAGAGAGACGCAGGGGACAACATCACACTCTGGAGCTACCAACAGAGAGTGCCTCTGAAACAACTATACACACGTAAAGGCTGGAAAGCCAAGGGTGGGTGGTTCTCGAAACAAGAAGTAAAAATCGAGATCAAGCCACATTTCCAGGTGACAAAGAGGGTGGGGAGAGCGGTCCCGGGGGAGGGAAAGCCCACACAGGGAACCCCATCCACACCACACGGGTCACAACAGGGGACGATATTACACAGTCCATATGCAGCAGCTTATCCTCATGATAATTGGGTAAGTGAAGAGGTACTCTTAATCGAACGGTTGCAGAGAGTACCGTCTTCCCGACCTCAGGTACATAGTGTGCCTCAGGACATAAGGGGGGAAGAGGTCCAATCAGGACAGCTGGGGACATATTTTGTCAGCGAGAGATTGGACAAGGGGAGGTATATAAATTTTTCTGGAGAAGGATCTTTTGCATGGCAGCTTCGAGATGTTTGGGTGAACAAATGGAAACGGTGCAACATTCCTTTAGGCACCGCCACTTCCTTAGTTCCCACCTCAACCCGGGTCTTACACCAGGACCTGAGAGGTCAACCTTTTTTGGTGCTAGACGGGGAGGTGAAGCAAGTAGAGTTGTCCTCATGTGGGCAATTCTTGCAGAAGTACCTGCGTTGGCCGGGGCAAGTCAAATTTAGTGAAGATGCCTGCAGGCTCAATAACGCAGAGTGCGAGGCTACCATTCAAAAGATCCACCCTGAAGCCCAACCGATAGTTCCGGTGGCTGAAGGAAAGGTTTGGTTTTTTTAACATAAGGTCTAATGATACATTCAAGGTATATTCTCATAATTGTTCCGATAAGGGGGATTTTCCAAGGGGAACATATTGTGTGAGTGGAGATCCCATATGGGTCCTGTCATCCAGGCTGGATGACGTTGTTTCTCAAATTGTTAAGAGAACTCTAAAGGTCAAAGTTTCACGGGTAGTTCCCGTCCTGAAAGAGAACACGACATGGGACGAAGGGGAACAGGGTTTGATCCAAGACGACCACATTTTGTTACAAAGGTTAAACAAACAGTACACTAAGTTAAAGGTAAGATTTCACCATGATACAGGTGATCTTAACGAGGTAGAACACAAAAATGAGCAGGTGAGTTCCAGTCTGCCCTGGTGGACAAAGGTTCCGGTGATGTTCCAGGGACACTCGGACGGGGCATCTGCAGTTCCAAAGTTCTTTCTACACCCACTGGTCGTCTGGATGGGGATGACAACTTTAGGCATCATTATCCAGGTGAGGTTGCGGGTTAAAATTACGTAAAATAAATTAACCTGGTCCAGAGATTGGTGCCTCATAAACAATCTACTGAACCAATAGTTTAAATTAAGGAATCTACAGGGTTACGGGTATAGGTTTAGTAGTACCTGTGATGGAGCTGATTGTATAAAGGCACTCTTTTAGAAGGCACCTGGCACTGCTCCATCGAATAACAAACAAAACGAGTTTCACTTTTCTGTGGTCATGCAAGTTTGTGAGTGATACGCAAGTGACGCAAATGCTGAGCATGTGGTATTGAGGGACTTAGAAGTAGGGCCTCCCCAGAGAGCCTGGTTACAGGAAGACCAAGAGGTCTTGCTCTCTCTCTTCCAGGGGTAATCGCCTAGAGCAGAGAAGTTGTGTGAGCACGAACATCGAAAAGTGAAACATACAAGAAAGAAACCAGGTACTGGGAGGTTCAGACGCTGGGATCTGCGGGTCAAGCCGTTTTAGGGGGGATTGTTATAATTTAAGTAGGCCTCAGTTACTTGGCCTGAGTTTTATGTAAAAGGCTTGTCCGCAGTGTATGCCTTTAAAATAGATAGAGGGTTGGTGATGCAGGCAGAGGCATCTCAGGGTCTGCGTGTAGCAGAAGATACACGCAGATACTGAGAACATGTTCCTAACAGAAGGCCATCGGCCACTCTGACCTCAACAGGAACAGAAAACATTGGCCATGTTTACTAAACATCCACGGTCCTGCATATAGGCCAAGTGCCTCATTGATTATTAATCGAGTAGGCGGGTATGATGACACCACGAGTGGGTCCACCAATAGACTGATATAGGGGGTGGCGAAGATGATGTCATATTTAACTCTTTCCTAGTCGGTATTAAATCTGGAGCGAGCGATGGGGAACTCACTTCTGCTTCTTCCTTCTGCACTAGCTCGCAAGGCCGACTTGGACCTCTAAGCATGTTATTCCTTTCTGTAATCTGATATAATGTATGCTGTACATAGGTAGTCTAGCTGTAACATAGAGTAGATACAAGAAGACCTGGGTATCTTCAGTAGGAAGATACTCAAGCAGCTGTAACGCAACATGGAAGTCTGCTTGGCCAGGAGATGAATGTATCTATCTGTATTCCTGTTTCCTGAATAAATAACGTAAACATTGGAGAAGCCTGAGAAAGTCTATCTACTGTTTGCTGTGTGGAGAGTCAAGTGGTCTCACAGTCTGTGAGACGATGGTGTCGAAGCAAGGTGATAAGAACAGTTTATAACAATGATCATGAAGGGGGATGGACACATGTACATGCCTTTTGTTTTGTTGTTGCAGCCGCCCGCAGTGCAGCCAGAAAAATTAGGCAGGCATGTACACGCACCAGAAAAATTAGTGTAGCGGCTGCTGCTAGCAGCGGCCTTAAAAATTCAGGAATCCGCCTAGAGTCCTGGACCCTGTTGGTGGTGGCGGAGAAGGCAGTCAAGCGGCCTGCAGGCAGAGATGCTGTGTGTGGGGACTGACTTAGTCTTCGGTCGTGCAGTAGCCCTCCGGGATCCATTCCTCATTCATCTTGATAAAGGTCAGGTACTGAACACTGTCGTGACTTAGGCGACTTCTCTTCTCAGTAACTATGCCTCCAGCTGCACTGAAGGTCCTTTCTGACAGGACGCTTGCGGCAGGGCAAGAGAGAAGTTGTATGGCAAATTGGGACAGCTCTGGCCACAGGTCAAGCCTGCGCAACCAGTAGTCCAAGGGTTCATCGTCGCTTTTCGCAGAGTCTACATCCACACTCAAGGCCAGGTAGTCGGCTACCTGCCGCTCCAGTCGTTGTTGGAGGGTGGATCCGGAAGGATTATGGCAAGGAGTTGGACTAAAGAACGTCCGCATGTCCGACATCACCCTGAGATCGCTGGAGCGTCCTGTCCTTGCCTGCGTGGACTTGGGAGGAGGAGGGTTACTGCCAGTGGCACCTTGATTGCGTTTTGCAGCCACATCACCCTTAAATGCATTGTAAAGCATCATCGACAGCGTGTTCTGCAAGTGCTGCATCCTTTCCGCCTTTTGTTGAGTTGCTAAGAGGTCCGCCACTTTGTGCTTGTACCGAGGGTCTAGTAGCGTGGCCACCCAGTACAGGTCATTCATCTTGAGTTTTTTGATACGGGGGTCCCTCAACAGGCTGGACAACATGAAAGAGGACATCTGCACAAAGCTGGATGCAGACGTACTCTCCATCTCCTCTTGCTCTTCCTCAGTGACGGGACGCAACTCCTCTTCCTCCCCCCAGCCACGAACAATACCACGGGAACGTGGAGCAGCAGAAGCCCCCTGTGACGGCTGCCGCGGTTGTTCTTCCGCCGCCTCTTCCTCCTCCACAGAAACACCTTCCTCATCATTACCATCATCAGAGTCTGACTCCTCTCCTTCCCCACACGACTCCTCTTCTTCCTCCTCCTCCTCCCCCTCTGTGCTGCCGCAGGTGTTGTGGGAACATCGGGTTCGTGTGTAAATGGCTCCCACGACTCCTGCTGCCGTAACTCTTCTCGTTCACGCACCTCCACAGCTGTATCCACCACTCTACGCACAGCACGCTCCAGGAAGAAGGCGTAGGGGATCAAGTCGCTGATGGTGCCCTCATCGCGACTCACCAGTTTGGTCACCTCCTCAAAGGACTCCATGACCCTGCATGCATTTCGCATCAGTGTCCAGTTGTTGGGCCACAACATCCCCATCCTCCCAGATTGTGTCCTTGTACTGTAATGATACAGGTAGTGGGTGACGGCTTTCTCCTGGTCTAGCAGGCGAGAGAACATCAGCAGGGTGGAATTCCAGCAAATCGGGCTATCGCAAATCAGGCGTCTCACCGGCAAGTTGTTTCTACGCTGAATCTCCGCAAAGCGTGCCATGGCCTTGTAAGAGCGCCTGAAATGCCCACACAACTTCCTGGCCTGCTTCAGGACGTCCTCTAAGCCTGGGTACTTGGACACAAATCTTTGCACGACCAGATTCAGCACATGTGCCATGCAGGGTATGTGTGTCAGCTTTCCCAAATTCAACGCAGCAATCAGATTGCTGCCGTTGTCACACACCACGTTGCCGATCTCAAGCTTGTGCGGGGTCAGCCATTGCTCCACCTGTTTGTTAAGAGCAGCCAGGAGAGCTGCTCCAGTGTGACTCTCCACTTTCAGGCAAGACATGTCTAACACTGCGTGACACCGTCGTACCTGGCATGCAGCATAGGCCCTGGGGTGCTGGGGCTGTGTAGCTGGAGAGGAGATCGTGGCACCAGCCAAGGAGGAGGAGGATAACGACAGCGAAGCGGTGGTAGCAGGTGGAGAGGAGGTGGCTGGAGGCCTGCCTGCAAGCCGTGGAGGTGTGACAAGTCGGTCTGCTGCGCAGCCACGTACTCCCTGCTTGCTGCCATCGGTCACCAGGTTGACCCAATGGGCTGTGTATGTAATGTAGTGGCTCTGCCCGTGCTTGGCAGACCAGGCATCCGTGGTCAGGTGGACCCTTGACCCAACGCTGTGTGCCAGAGATGACACCACTTGCCTCTCAACTGCACGGTACAGTTTGGGTATGGCCTTTTGTGAAAAATAATTGCGGCCTGGTATCTTCCACTGCGGTGTACCAATGGCCACAAACTTATGGAAAGCCTCCGACTCCACCAGCTTGTATGGTAATAGCTGGCGAGCTAATAGTTCCGCCACGCCAGCTGTCAGACACCGGGCAAGAGGGTGACTGGCAGACATTTGCTTCTTTCGCTCAAATACTTCCTTCACGGACAGCTGGGTACTGCTGTGGGCAGAGGAGAAGGAACCGCTTAAGGGAAGAGGCGGTGTGGAGGAGGGTGGCTGTGAAGGTGCAAGGGAGAAAGTTGATGAAGACGATGCACCTGAAGGAGGAAGAGGAGAAGGAGGGTGGCTTGTCTTTTGAGGGGTGCTGCTTTTCCTCAGGTGTTCTTGCCATAGCTGTTTGTGCCTTCTCTCCAGGTGCCTTCGTAAGGCACTTGTCCCTACGTGAGAGTTGGCCTTTCCACGGCTCAATTATTGCTGGCAGAGACAACAGATGGCTTTGCTCCGATCTGAGACACACACGTGAAAAAATTTCCAAACCGCTGAGCCCCCCTGGGCTGATGGCGCTACGGTGGCATCAGCAGCTGACGTTGAAGGGCATGTGTGCTGGCTGGCCATAGCTGGCGATACATGGCGCCGGACACTGCCCCCAGCTGTTTCTGAGGACGAGCTCCCTCTGCTTCTATCATGGAGTCGTCTCCTCCTACTCCTCTCTGACTCCTCCTCTGAACTGTCCCCCTGGTCATCTCCTCTACCGGGAACATATGTGGTATCCGTATAATCGTCATCATAATCCTCCTGGCCAGCTGTGCTTTCTTCAGACACCTCCTCAAGTGCACCAACTTCAGGTGGTCCACCATCATCCCCATCCACACACGTTACGTCCATATTATCGCCACCTAACTCAGACGTATGAGGTGGTGTACCTGCGCCTTCTTGTTGTTGTGGCAGTAGTGGCTGGGAATCAGTGATTTCACCACCACCACCAAATAACTCCTGCGAAGTGTCAAATGCAGCGGATGTGGTGCTTGTTGTAGCACTGGTGGCTGCGGGAGATGAGGTGTTCTGTGTTAAAAACTCAATCACCTCCTCACGATTTTGGGAAGTGATGGCACGTGCCTTCTTCTGAGCACTGTATTTTGGGGCAGGTCCGCACGAAATCAGAGAAACACCACCTCACACAGACCTGCCGGTGCCTGGTGGCCTTCCTCTGGGCCTGCCTCTACCTCTTCCTCTACCTGGTTTGTCCATTTTGTCCATCTCGGGGGGATGCTAGCTATATGCAGTGAGGTGGGTTCTCACTCAACACAACCGGTAGTTAGATGCAGTGAGGTGGCCAGGTGGGTTCTCACTCAACACAACAGGTATTTAGATACAGTGAGCTGGGTTCACTCAACACAACACTAGGTATATGCAGTGATGAGGTGGATTAAGTATACACAACAGGTACTGGGTAGTTAGATGCAGTGAGCTGGGTTCACTGAACAGTGAAGGTACTTAAGATGCAGTGAGGTGGGTTCTCACTCAACACAACCGGTAGTTAGATGCAGTGAGGTGGCCAGGTGGGTTCTCACCCAACACAACAGGTATTTAGATGCAGTGAGCTGGGTTCACTCAACACAACGCTAGGTATATGCAGTGATGAGGTGGGTTAAGTATACACAACAGGTACTGGGTAGTTAGATGCAGTGAGCTGGGTTCACTGAACAGTGAAGGTACTTAAGATGCAGTGAGGTGGGTTCTCACTCAACACAACCGGTAGTTAGATGCAGTGAGGTGGCCAGGTGGGTTCTCACCCAACACAACAGGTATTTAGATGCAGTGAGCTGGGTTCACTCAACACAACGCTAGGTATATGCAGTGATGAGGTGGGTTAAGTATACACAACAGGTACTGGGTAGTTAGATGCAGTGAGCTGGGTTCACTGAACAGTGAAGGTACTTAAGATGCAGTGAGGTGGGTTCTCACTCAACACAACCGGTAGTTAGATGCAGTGAGGTGGCCAGGTGGGTTCTCACCCAACACAACAGGTATTTAGATGCAGTGAGCTGGGTTCACTCAACACAACGCTAGGTATATGCAGTGATGAGGTGGGTTAAGTATACACAACAGGTACTGGGTAGTTAGATGCAGTGAGCTGGGTTCACTGAACAGTGAAGGTACTTAAGATGCAGTGAGGTGGGTTCTCACTCAACACAACCGGTAGTTAGATGCAGTGAGGTGGCCAGGTGGGTTCTCACTCAACACAACAGGTATTTAGATGCAGTGAGCTGGGTTCACTCAACACAACGCTAGGTATATGCAGTGATGAGGTGGGTTAAGTATACACAACAGGTACTGGGTAGTTAGATGCAGTGAGCTGGGTTCACTGAACAGTGAAGGTACTTAAGATGCAGTGAGGTGGGTTCTCACTCAACACAACCGGTAGTTAGATGCAGTGAGGTGGCCAGGTGGGTTCTCACTCAACACAACAGGTATTTAGATGCAGTGAGCTGGGTTCACTCAACACAAAGCTAGGTATATGCAGTGATGAGGTGGGTTAAGTATACACAACAGGTACTGGGGTATATGCAGTACTGGGTAGTACAATGTGCAGCTCCCTGTCACACACACAGGTAGTCACTGAATGTGCTGGGCTGCTGGCAGTGGCACACACACTATCAATTAGCAAGGCTGTGCATGCAACAAAAGTGTCAGTTTGACACACAGAAAAAAAAAGTACAGGATGAGCTCTGACAAGAGCTGTTGCTGGGTGCTATAAAAGCAATAACAATCAGCCAGGAGCAAGCTAAGCAGCCAAGAACCTAACTAATCTGTCCCTAGAAGAACAAGTCTGCAGCAGCTCTCCCTAGTCTGTCTAATAGCAGGCAGACGAGTGACTGTAATGGCCGCCGGAGGCTGCCTTATATAAGGGGGGGGTGGGGCTCCAGGGCTTAGTGTAGCCTGAATGGCTACAATGTGCCTGCTGACTGTGATGCAGAGGGTCAAAGTTGACCCTCATAGTACATTATGGGGCGAATCGAACTTCCGCAAAAGTTCGCCTGGTGCAGGCGAACGCGAACCCCCGAAGTTCGCCTGGAACCGTTCGCCGGCGAACCGTTCGCTACACCTCTACAATTCATGAGGCCCGCCAGAAAAACTTTGAAGAGCCCCCCTCCCCATGTTCACACCCCTTCCCCATGTTCACACCCCTCCCCTTGCCTCCCCTCGGTGCCCTTCACAGCCTCTCAAGGGCCATAAAACAAGTGTGGTCATCATGATCTTCACACCCATAATGTGTAGCCACCAAAATACCTGATCTGAAGTATAGCCCTGTGTATCGGAGGAAGGGAAAGTGTCGGTAGTAGTTAGTCCCTCTGTGGGCCCCCCTGCAACTGCAGGGGCTGCTCTCCTTTAGTTACGCCCCTGGCTAATTTACAAAGTTCTTCTGAGTTCATGGAATATGTGATCCTGTAAATTTTGCTTTGATTTATTACAATTTGGAATTAGGTGTCAAACGTTTTGTACCCCCATCTGAGACATGTCAAATTGAAATGAGGGCTGCTGAGCAGATAAAGCATTGTCTGTTCTGTAATAGCTGTCACCTGCACTCACACCCACAATTTTTTGTAATATGTTCAGGTCAAGTTTTCAGGATTTCTTATGTTCTCTGGTAAGCTTCAGTCAAGGTGTACTTTAAAGAGGAACTCCAGTGAAAATAATGTAATAAAGTGCTTCATTTTTACAATAATTATGTATAAATGATTTAGTCAGTATTTGCCCATTGTAAAATCTTTCCTCTCCCTGATTTACATTCTGACATTTATGACATGGTGAAATTTTTACTGCTGGCATGGGATGTCAGTGCATGGAAATGCTGATTGCTTTTTTGGCAGTTGGAAACAGATGTAAACAGCTATTTCCCACAATGCAACGAGGTTCAAAGACAGGAAACTGTCAAGACCATGGTCCTGACAGTTTACTATGGGAGGGGTTTCACCACAATATCAGCCATACAGAGCCCCCTGATGATCCATTTGTGAAAAGTAATAGATTTCTCATGTAAAACGGGGTATCCGCTACGGATTGGGATGAAGTTCAATTCTTGGTTATGGCTTCTCTTTAATAAATTAGCCCTATATGTTAAGATATATAGTACTCCACCCAAAACAAGCTATCTCTCTTCTGTACAGTGAACATTGGCAAGGGGAGTGGTGCATGTCATAATTTGCACAATGTGGCTCAGATGTCAAGGCTTTGAGCTGGGCTACAGTAATGAGAATCATGTACTTTTGCCTAGCTTTTCATTTGTGTATCCAAAATGAGAGGCAAGTTCAGGCAAAACCAGTTCTTGCTATCATAATACATATTATTTGTGTTGGTGTGGTAATTTTCAGGAATCGTGCATTGACAGTAATGAAGGAGTGCCCTTGCTGGCATGACTGGAAAATGCCATGTCCTAGTCTTTCATGCAGATCTAGTGGCGGCTTCAGTACTGAGAGTCTGCACACACTAATGTATTGGCTTTGCCATATGCCTGTTCCAGGTAAGTGGCTCAAAGAGTTGAAACCTGAGTCAGGGATTGGTGACTATTTTCCTCACGTTGGCAACAGCAGCTTTCATACAGGTTTGGTTTACAGTCCATCACCATACTAGATATTATTGCAGACACATCTCTCAATGCCTTCTGCCAGCCCTAGGCATTCCCTCTCACTGCAGAGTCGCTTAAAGTGAACCTGAACCAAGAAAAAAAAGATTTAAAATAAACACATGATGTACCTGCAAATGAATATTACATACTAACCTCGCAGTCAGTTCCTCTCAGAAGCTCACCGTTTTCTTCTAACAATTCCTTCCAGTTCTGACAAGATCTTGTCAGGCTTGTCTCTCAGGAAGCTGAAAGCCGTAGGACCATTTTTCACTACATCAGTTGATGTCAGTTATAACTGAAAAGACAACTGATGTGCAAAGTATTGTCCATGTTTCTCGATGGCTCAAGTGATATTACTTGTTAACGGAGTGCTGACCTGGAAGCTGTTACCGGGTCATTGCCATTTTTAAAATGGAGGACAGAGAATTCCATCTATCACAGTGGACAAACAGGACGCAGTAGAGAGGAGAAAGAGATTGATAAGCTGACTATGCAGGAGGTAAGTATGATGTGTGTGTCTTTATTTCAACTTTTATTTTCAGTGCTTTAAGCAGGAAGCCTGAAGCGTGTGTTCAATCTGATATCATGTTGGGGAGCGCAAAGTCAAAAAATTGAGTGGAAGAAACTTCTCATGGGTGTGAGGAAATCCTACTAAATAACATTTAACATCCCTGTACATTGAACCTAGAGGAACTTTTTTTCCTTAATGCTTATCTAAACTTTCATTGAAAAACATATAGCAGGACTATTGCTGACTAGTTCAAGAGTGCCTTGCCTCTCCCCCCCCCACTGATATCTTCTCTAGGTAGTGGAAATAGCTGTGTTCTCATGCCCCCAGGTGCCAGACACTGGTCTTTGGACCATGCTGCTGCTACCTAGTTCTCCACCATAGAATAACACTAGGCAGAACAAGGAAAAAGGGAAAGTTTAATTCAAAAATATAAAATTAGTGCTATACAAACCATTAAGTCCTCAAATGTGTTCCCTTATTCTTGTATAAAATTTTTGTTATACTTTTAGCATCCCATCCTTGGGTTACTATGAGCGGCTTGTAAATCTGACACGGACAAAGGTGAGCATTTCTTCCTTCTGCACATCTTGAACTGCCACAGCACACTGACAACCAATGTACTCTTTCCTACTGGGAAGAAACTTGAACATTTTTCACTAGGGTATGCATATGAGAATACAGTGGGATGTAAAACTTTGTGATGTGGGTGGAGAAAAGGCTTCCTCTCGCATACAGCATCTCCTTGTGTAAAGTGCGCCGAGTGGTTGAACGATGCACAGTGACTCCATCTGCAGCAGGATGATGTTGTAGGACTTTGGTGCTGGTCTGTGGATTGACTCTGACTGTTCTCACCATTCATCGCTTCTGTCTATCCGAGATTTTTCTTTGTCTGCCACTTCCAGCCTTAACTTGAACTGAGCCTATGGTCTTCCATTTCCTCAATATGTTTCTAACTGTTGAAACAGACAGCTGAAATCTCTGAGACAGCTTTCTGTATCCTTCCCCTAAACCATGGTGGTGAACAAGCTTTGCCTTCAGGTCATTTGAGAGTTGTTTTGAGACCCCCATGTTGCTACTCTTCAGAGAAAATTGAAAGGAGGAGGGAAACTTACAACTGACCCCCTTAAATACTCTTTCTCATAATTGGATTCACCTGTGTATGTAGGTCAGGGGTCACTGAGCTTACCAAGCCAATCTGAGTTCCAATAATTAGTTCTAAAGGTTTTGGAATCAATAAAATGACAACCGTGCCCACATTTATGCACCTGCCTAATTTTATGTTAACAATTATTGCGCACTTTCTGTAAATCCAATAAACTTCATTTCACTTCTCAAATATCACTATGTGTGTCTCCTGTATGATATATTTAACTGACATTTTTTATCGTAACAACCAACGATTTATACAGGAAAATCATGACAATTAACAACGTTGCCCAAACTTTCGCATCCCACTGTAACTAAATAATTGTAATGAATAGTTTTACTTAAAGCGGACCTGAACTCAGAACTTTCTCTCTGCTCTAAAAGATAAGCAACAGCGTAATAACCCTTTTAAAGAAAAACATTTATTTATTACAGCTGATAACAATCCTGCAATAAATCTGCAGTGTGTCTAATTACTGCTTTCATGGAAGCAGACATATTGTTAACATCCTGTGTTTACAAATTAGCAGCTTTTCCATGGCAGAAGAGATTCCTGAGCTGACACAGCTGAAGAGATCAAACTACAGTAGTGATTAGTCACAGATGAGTGGGGATTAGACTCTCTAAGTGGCTGGATAGTTAAGGGCTCTGCCTCTGACACAGGAGACCTAGGTTTGAATCTCGGCTCTGCCTGTTCAGTAAGCCAGCACCTATTCAGTAGGAGATCTTGGGCAAGTCTCCCTAACACTGCTACTGTCTATAGAGCGCGTCCTAGTGGCTGCAGCTCTGGCGCATAGAGTCCGCCAGGAGAAAAGCGCGATATAAATGTTCTGTGTTTGTAAATACATACAGGGTGCATTTCTCTGTTTTCCTTCTGTCCTGTGCAAGAGTTCAGGTCCACTTTAAAAGCAAATTTAAGCTGTTAAGTATTTAGCAGTAGAGCAGACATGGCTTGCATATGTCTGATTCCAACATTCATTGCCTTCATTGCTGTAATTTATGATATGGGGGGTACCTAACTTAAAGTGAACCTCCGGACTAAAAATCTACTCAGCAGAACTGAAAAGGCTTGGTGTTTCTTTAACAGTTTCACAGCATCAGAGCTTTATTTTTCTTACCAAAGCATCATTTTTAGCTGCATTTTTAGCTAAGCTCCACCCACCAAAGAAAACTGCCCAGGCTTTTTTTCCCTGATGCTGTGCAAAGCATGATGGGATTTCCTATGTTGTTGTTCACGCTGCCTAGCAACTGGGAGGGGTGATCAACAGTTCAGCACACAGGACAGTTGGAACTGTGTCTCATGCTCCCTATCACCTCCTTTCAACCAAAAAGATGGCTGCCCTCATGAAATCAAACATTTGCCTGTTCTCTTAAAACAGGGTGGGTAAGAGATGTTATTACCTATCTATTTTAATTAACATAACTAGTGTAACTTAATGACAGTAAGTTTGTTTAGGCTGGAGTTCCTCTTTAATGTGAATGGATATAAGGCTAGCATTACTTTAAAATAATTCACCAAACTAATGTTAAACTGTTGGCTCAGTGTCACTCAACTCTCAAAATGCCCATGAACAATAGATACGCATCTTTTGAAACCTCCAAGCCAATTATTCATACACATAGCCAGTTACCATGGAAATCAGGATCTAAAAATGGCAGCCATAGTTAAGATAAACAATGCTTCCTTTGGATGGAATAGTTTGCGTCCTTGGGTTGCAGGCTTTTTTGTCCCTGGACTTGTGTTCACACCAGTTTGCTAAGTGGTGTGAGCGGCCTCGTAAACCCAGCAATGAAATGCTTGACAGAACTTGTCATCATATGTCATTTAACTATGGATGGCCGGATCACAGCAGAGATGATTCTGCAAAGTCTCGAGGAGTTCACATCATATAATGCTTTGCACGTGATTATTTTTGTGGAAGTGCAGCAGATGGTAACATCATTTCCCAGCATTTAAAAACAAATTGCCTTTGTTGGAGTTATTCTATGCACAGTTTCCCACATGCAAATACATACTTTGCATTTGTGACATCTTATCTTTTTCCATTCACTTCTATTAAAAATCGAGCGGTGAAAGGATCGAAAGAGAGATCGGACATGTCGGAAATTATCTATCGAACCATCTAATCACCTAGAAAACGAACCGTGTAAAAAGACTTTCAAGCATAACTATAGTGAAAATATTTGCTATGCTCCAACAGATTAGCCTGAATATTTAGGAACAATGTTCTGTTTAAAATGTACCTGAAGGGGAAAAAGAGCCCCTAGGGGGTACTTACCTCGGAAAGGGGAAGCCTTTGGATCCTAAAGGTCTCACCAGAGGGGATCTAGCACTGGCTCCCCCAAAAATCCCCTTGCTGCCGCTTGTTGGGAGCCCATCAGCTTCCCCTCGGGTTCCGTCAGAAATAACCAAGCTTAACCAATCCGACACGGCTATTTCAATCGGAACCTGAGTGAAAAGCCGCTAGTGTGCCTGGCAGGCAAAGGTAAATATTATTGTCACTGCTTTTTTGGGGCTTCCACCGTTGGATCGGGCTGGTTAAGGAAAACGGGAGAAGCCTCATTAGGATCCAGTGGCTTCCCCCTCCAGGGACAAGTATCTCATGTTTTTCTTTTCTGTAACTTACAGGTTTACTTTGAAGAAAAAAAAGTGCCTGGAATGGTTATTGGGCTTAATTTAACGATGCTCTTGAGGCTTATCAGTCAGTAGCCCCAGTCGAGGCTGGTGAATCTCAGTTGGCAAAGCTTTAAGAGATGTCCCAGGAGTATAAAATATACAAAAGGTTAAAGCCTTGCATGGGGGGGGGGGGGGGGGGGGGGGGACTTAACTCCTCAACAATGTGCTACAGGCTGAAACTATAGAAACAGCATACAGACTTCTACATACGACTCCACTACACATTTCTCAGAAAAAAACACCATCAGCAGAGATCAGTGGTGGAATGTCAATGCGGAAGATATCATTCTATGATATTTTAGGGCCTAAAAAGTCCTTAGACTATCATGGGGAGCTGAAGTTTACACACTTGCCTCTGATGAAAGTGCACATTGTACTGGAACATTAGGCTGCATGATCCCATTCCATTTGACTAGACACCAAGTCGGATATCCTATCTAAGTAACTATTGATCTATTGTTTGCAAGAGGTCTGCATACTCACAGATTGTAGTGGGGATTACATATGCTTATTGTACTCTCAACATTGTGCTGTATTATAATGGTGAACTTCATATAATCTGTAAACCCATTGTACTGTATGTCCGTTATGTTACATAGCTTACAATGCATTCTGTATGTCAATGTGATAACTGCTGTTACATATGACATAAAAAAGTGTCTCTACTACTTGTTCACATTTTTGCACTGAAAAGGGATCACCACGAAAGACTGTTGTACAGCGTCATGGAAGATGATGGTGCTGTATAAATCAGTAAAAATAGAAACTAATAATACTGTAGATTTTGTTTTGCTGTATGGTGTATAATGTTTTTTTTTTTTTTAATAATTAAAACAAATTCTGAACAACCATTCTGAGCCTTTTCCTTCCATTCGCTAAAACTGCATGGAGTGGAGTGGACAGTGGTTAGAGCCTCTACAAAAGGACCTTTACTGCTGTCTTATGTGTTGAATGAAATGAGTTCTTCAGATGTCCCTCAAACAAGTTATCCACATCATGCCCTTTGCCCTCTATGGGATTTTACATAAAAATTAGTAACCTCAGATTATCAGCCTACTACAATAATACCAGGGGTATGAGCTATGATTAAGGACTGACTCAGGCCCGGTTCACATTAGCGTTTTTTCTGGATCGGAACCGGAACGTATACTGTACAAACGGAACGGATGTGAAAGGAACCAATGTTAACCTATGGATCCATTCACATGCGTCCGTTGGTACGGAAACGTTCCGTACGTTCCTATCCCCGGACCTATAAATTGCTGCAGGCCCTAATTTTCCGCACCGTTCTGCTTAGTGGAACGGATCCGGACAAAAAATGTAGCAGCATTGGGGCAATGTAAAATGGAACGTTTCTTCACACTAGTGAAGAAATGGACCGTTCCACGGGTAGCCAGCGTTCACCTGCTGGGCACCACCATCTCCAAAGACCTGAGCTGGAAGGCAAACACAGCCTTGACCCAGAAGAAGGCCCAGCAGAGGCTTTTCTTCCTCCGCCAACTGAAGAAGTTTGGCATGGCTCAAGAGCTACTGATGTGCTTTTACACCTCCACCATCGAGTCCGTCCTCTGCTCCTCCATCCTAGTCTGGTATGCTAGCTCCCGCACCAGAGGGAGATACAAACTTCAGAGGGTCATTAGATCGGCAGAGAGAATCATCGGCAGACCTCTCCCTTCGCTTGACCTCCTCCACAATTCCAGACTACGCTCAAGAGCACTGAGGATTGCCGGCCACCCTGGCCACCGGTTCTTCAGCAGACTTCCGCTAGGCCATAGGTTTCGGGCCATCGCCACCAAAACCTCAAGGCTCAGGAACTCTTTCTTCCCCTTTGCTGTCACCCTCCTGAACTCCCTTTAGGTAATTCCACCCCCTCCACCACTGAATCTGAACTGCACCTTGCCGCTCTTTCGTTTTTAAACTGCACTCCTGTTATAATCATTAATCTGCATTCCTGACTTGCTCTGAGCCCAGCACCGGAGCATTGAGGTCTGGAACTACATCCTGTTCATGATATTCAAATTTCACATATTATAACCAATCAATCAATTATCAATCTGCACTCCTGTTAAATTGAAATTTGCTCTCCTGTTCATGCCTTTCAGTTATTGTTTATCTTTTCTGTTGCCTATACTACTCTAATTATTAACCTGGATTTCTGTTTATGCTATTTTGGTTTATGCCGTTTTTGTTTTGTTTTATTTATGCCTTTCTGTTTATTTATGCCCCTCTGTTATCTATACTTCCTATCCCTACTCTGAGAAATTGTTTGTGCCAAACCCAATTCCGAGCACGACCTTGTCGTGCCTGGCGAATAAAAATGATTCTGATTCTGAACTACCAGGAGTGTGACTGTTGTTGAGGACCCTCACAAGCCCTGATGGGGGCAAGGATTCCTTTATAAGCCTTATTGGTTACAGTTACATTGCAAACAGAGATTTGTGGGTTAAGCCTCATACACATGTCTGCAGTTGCAAGCAGACAAGAGACAAAGCAGAGACAGTTCGTCGTCAGGTCCCTCTGTGCGACAGTTGTACACACGTAGCACAGAGGGACAGAGATGTGGCGGAAGCTGTCTGCGGAGGGTTCATCCCCCCGCCGGATGTTCCCTTCACTGCCTGTTGTCTCTAGTCCCTAGTCCGCATACACACGTCGGTACGCGCGCCGGACTAAGGACAGTTCTTGAGGCAGAAGTTGCCGGCGATTGAACCGTTCAATCGCCAAGCAACAGAGGGACCTGGCGTCAGTCTGTGGCGCGTGCCTCATCCACACGTGCAAACTGTCGCACGGACAGGCGCGCGCCACGTGTAACAAGCTACAGTTGTGCCCCGTGTGTATGGGCCTTTACTCTCTTTATCTCATTTATCCTGGTGTTTAAATATATTGCACTACTGGCTCCTAGTTTGTCTCCCTTGTGTTTTCTTGGCCCACCCCTCTGCATATCTATGCAGAATAGGCAATCCTTTATGTCCGCCTTACCTTATGTAGTTTTACTGTATTTGTATTTCCCATAATATGAATCTTTGATGTCTTCTACTATTTTTTTTTTATGTAAAAGCTACTGAAATACTTATATATAACTATATCTTTAAATACTAATAATTGCTGGGCTTGTTTCTTGCAGCAAGAGTTTATGAGCGCTTTAAAGGTGTAATAAGCTATCTTCTGGCTTATTTTATTATTCTACACCTAAATCTAAGGGAAATCACTGTGTTTTACAAGACATATTATTCCTACAGGACGAGGTAGGTGTAAAATTAATTATGGCAGCCTGTAATTGCTGTTCTTGTGGGAAGCCAAGTGTTTAATTACTCTTCCTTGTACAACTTCCTGCAGGACAAACTCCCTGGTGCGTGTTTCTGATTATCAGGGGTCACGTAAGTTATCACAGAGCATTAGAAGAAACAAGATGGATCCCTGGGCGTCACATAAATTGGTGTACTGAACCAATTCAGTGATGCGTCACTCATTCCTTGTATGTTTTCTGAATCTCAGAATCTTTAACTGTCCAGCTTTCATTATAACTGTCTTAGTATAGATTTTTCTTTCTTTTTAACTTATCACCAAATAATTAGACGAACAAACAGAGCAAAATGCATCAGAAAGGTGGAAGAGATCTATGCTTTCGCATTTACCCTTAGACACTTGTCTGTTGTGGTCCTCTGTGCCGTGCAAAATAACATATGTATGCATTGCGCTGAACGCAATTCAAATATGTGAACTGAGTCTTATTAGCTCAATTCAGCAGTCAACCAGTTGCAACAATTACGGTAGGTTCCAACTTCAGCCAAAAAAAACTGTTCGTTTTGCAAACTACTTACTAATAGAGCTGTGAGTAGCAAAATAGGAACGTGTGTGGGTGTGTAGATGGTGTAAAAAATATATGTATTACCATCATATGTATAAATTAATTACGAATAGAGTTTTCAACAGCTAAGGACATGTCATCAGAGCTGAGTCCATCCCCCCCATTTATATGCAGAGCGGAGTGAGCGGAAAGTTCTGTAATAGTTACTTCTCCATATTCACCGTCGCAGAGTCCCTCCATCTCCTCCCTATAATGTCCTATAATGGTACCTCTAATTACGTGCGGCTTGGAGGCGTCAGAGAGGAGACGGAGGGATTGTACGACAGGGTGAAAATGGATCCTTGCGCTGCAGAGATGGGTAACTATTACTGAATGCTCCGTGGGGCAGGAAGCTGTCTGATACTACTGGAACACCTATCTATACTTGGGGAGGCACATCTGACAATCTCTACTTGGAGAGGGAGGCTACCTAATAACAGGGGCACATCAAACTATCTATACTTGTAGAGGGGGGCTGCCTAATATCAGAAATCTCCTGGCTATACTTGGGGAGGGGGCTGCCTTATACCAGGGGCACATCTGACTATCTATACTGCGGGAGGGGGCTGCTTAAAACTGGGGCCACATCTAACTATCTACACTTGTAGAGGGGAGCTGCCTAATATCAGAAATCCCCAGGCTATATTTGGGGAGAGGGCTGCCTTATACCAGGGGCACATTTGACTATCTATACTGCGGGAGGGGGGCTACCTAATACTGGGGCCTCATCTGACTATCTATACTTGGGGAGGGGGCTGCCTTATACCGGGGGCACATCTGACCATACTTGAGGAGTGGAGCTACATACAGGTAATATTAGGGGCACATCTGAGTATCTATACTTGGGGAGGGGGTTCCCTTATACCTGGGGCACATTTGACTATACTGTGGGAGGGGGGCTGCCTAATACTGGGAGCACATCTAGCTACAGTATCTATACTTGGGGAGGGGGGGCTACCTAATGCATGGAGTTCTACTGGCTATCTATACTGGGAGAGGGACTACCTGATACTGAGGGGAGTTTTGACTATACTAGGTCTGGCGGTCTTCCTAGTACTGGGAGCACTTTTGTTACATATACTGGGGAAATAAACAATTATATTATTGCTTATGTTTCTCTGCTGAAGTTGCTAAATAATCAATATGGTCACACTTCCTGTGTCTGGATGACAACGGGAGTTAGTTACTGTTATTTGCCTTATTCCAATGTCACCCACTGGCCACCAGAAGTAGAATTCATAATTATCTGAACCCCACCTACGTTATTTGAACAGACTCCATGCTCCACCATTAGTGGGATATTAGGACAACATTTCTGACTACTACTACTACTTGTGACTGCTAGCTGCTGTGTCCAACATGCAACGTGAAATAGGCAGTGTTAGGCCCTCTCTATAACCCTGCTGCAATTATAGTACAGTGGGGCTAGAATGATAATATCAATAGCAGGGACGGATTTACCATAAGGCACTGTAGGCATGTGCCTACAGGCGCCTGATGATGGAAAGGCTCCCCTCCCTGAGCGCCTCCTTCTTTATGCAGAGCCCTGATGAGAGTGTAAATGTGAGGTTACTCACCCAGCTCTTGGCATTCCATTGACAAGATCTCCCTTCAATCAGGGACACCTCTAGCTACTTAGTATTAGGTAACCAGAACTACCCTAAGTATTAAGGGGCACGTGTTCCTACCTATGCCGGGCAAGGGAAATAAGTTAGAAGTGTCAGCTGGAAAAGCCAGGGCACTTGCAGTGCGGTTCAGGGGAAGGGGGGGGGGGATTTGGTTTATGGAAGGCAAAGTCTAAGGTGCCAGAACATCTGTGCCTATAGGCTCCTGTGAGGTAAATCTGGGCCTGATCAAGAGACATATTAATCTATTTTAAGGTATTTGTAAGCTTTATTTTTCTGAGTTCTTTCCTGGGAGATCATTTTCATATTATTTAAAAAAACTTTTACACATATTAGATTTGAAAAAATACCCAAAAGTTGCTGAAAAAGTACTATCAAAGTACTATCAAAATTATTTTCAGTATTTTCTTGCTTGCTGATGGTTTAAAAAGCCATTTTATGACAAGATGTTAAAATATCACGTAGGAGAAAATTTAGGAGAAAAGGTGAATTGCATACAGGGCCGCTCAAGTCATATTTGAATTTTTCCACAAAATTCCTATTGGTTTATACAATGGACCAACAAAGCTTTGGGAATTCAAATGCCCAGCAACAGGGCTCTTGATCAGTATTGCAACGGGATTAACATCAACCGATGATCTCCTAGAAAGACAATGGCCCTTATGCAATTACCTTTTTCTCCTGAGTTTTCTCCTAGGTGATATTTTCAAAGTTGTCAATAAAATGTTTTTTTTTTAATTACCAGCAAGCAAAAAAATACTCAAAATAATTTTGATTGTAATTATTCACCTACTTTTTGGTCCATTTTCCTTTGCAAAGTGCTAAAAATTTATTCTAGATCGAAGATGAAAAATTATATACTAGGAGAAAACTCAGGAGAAAAGGCTAATTGCATATGTCCCCTTGGCCCACATGCAATTCACTTTTTCTACTGCGTTTTCTCCTAGGTGATATTTTCACAACTTGCCATAAAATGCCTTTAAAACCACCAGCAAGCAAGAAAATACTCGAAATAATTTTGATAGTACTTTTTCCCCAACTTTCGGGTACTTAATCATTTGTAAAATGCTTAAAAATTATTTTAAAGATAATATGAAAATTATCTCCTAGGAGATAAGTCAGGAGAAAAAGTTAATTGCATATAGGCCAAGAGAAGAAGAACACAGAAAAAGACATTCACAGCATTTTATAGAGTACATAGTACAATTTTTGTAACTAACTGAACTGCAGCAGGACTCACAATCGAATGTCCCTGCCCAACACTCTGAGGTTAATTTGAGGGTCAGCCAGTTGACGTCTACCACTATGTTTTGGGGTTTAAACCTGTGAAATGGGGAGAAATTCCTATCAGATATTGCTGTGGGCAAGAATTGAAGCTAGGGCTCTATAAGGCAATGGTTCTTACAAGTTATTGCAGGTTTGATCCTTTAAACTGTTTTTCTTCGGAGAGTAGGTTCATTAGAGGATATTTCAACTGAACAACACACAACTAAGAAGATAACTCAAAGCACCACTTTATTTCAACTGCTATTATTTCAGAGTCAGCACCGGTAGCAAAGATCAAATCTCTGCACTGCACGGAAGGTCTGTAACCCTGTTTGCAGTTATTTACAGATCTTATAATTGTAAACAGAGCTGCCTCAGGGGAAGAATTATCTATGACCCAGACTATTTGTGTGTCCTCCTGCTCTTTGCTTCTCACTCTGACTTCATTGAAGCTATAGGCAAAGAATGTAATGATAATTTCATCAGTGGATCTTCCTAAACTGCATCTATAAGAACTTCAGCATCTTTATTTTTTTTATATACAGCTGTTTAGCTCCAACATATGTTTGTAGTGCTATACAGGGAACATTGAGCAGGTCGTGTTCCTTATCGCCCCTCTGTAAAGTCCACAGTCATTGAGGTAACAAATTCATATATGTTAGTATGTCTGTTTGTGGGAGCAAAATATACATTGAATATGGGATGCTACTTGATATAACTACAGACTGTTTGGCATAACTACAAGCTGTAGAGTCCCCATGCCTTCATAGCCTCCTTTAGGCATACATATAAAAAAGTTCCTGGGGAAAAAAGGGCGTTGGGGAAATACTACTAGTAGAATATCGGTAAAACTACCAATAATTTACCACTTAATTCAAATAGTAAAATATTGGTAATCTTTACTTACTAAATCTTAACATAACCCTACGCTAACACAGATCCCTCCGTCTAACAATGCCTAACCCTAAGACTTCCCTCTACCTCTAATGTCTATGCAATGCCGCAATTTGCATATCAGCATACCTCTGCGCCTGCGATTCAAATGTACCTTCTATGGCGCAAATCATGCCCATTATAAAAGCCGCTATTTGCAGCAAAGAAGGTACATTGCGACACCTTGAGGCGTTCGATAACGGGCACTGAGGTATGCTAATGCCATGTGCTCAAATTTCCCTTCTTTGCCGCCCCTTTTATCTGTTTCATGACTTCTGCTGCCCTCTATTGCCCTTTGCTGATCATTCATTGCTTCCTGTTATAGTAGTGCCCTCATTTGCCCCTATAGTTCTTTCCCTTGCCCCTAATATAGTGTTGTGCTCAGGTACCTTTGATTGCTGCCTGTAGTGCCCTTGTCTGTTGTCTCCCAGCCAGCCAGGCATAGATCTAAGTCACCCCCATGTAAAGTAATGGTAATGGATAGGTATGTGAATGGGTAAGTGATTGCTGCGCACCATGTTACATATGTCGGGGTGGAAAGCTGAAATATATGCCTATACTTCTCCGGTCTGCCGGGCGAGCAAGCCGGCAGCCAACATACAGGTACATATTGCGCTCTGACGGGGAAATGGAATTTTGCTTGGGGGGGACACAGTATACTGCAGCTGGCCGGTGTGCCAAGGAAATAGCCTACCCGTCCCTGGCATCCAGAATAAATGCGTAAGTATTCTGTTTTCGGGAGTGGGGGAGAGCCAGAAATTCAGCCTGCATTATGTATGCCGGAGGGGGCACACTGTAATCCAGCCAGTATGCCCAGCATGAGTTCACACGCAGAGCACACAGATACAGCATGCTGCCCATTTGCTGTTTGCATGCAGTGCATTAGCTATTTGCCCTAGTAAAGGCACACTTTATACAATTGCACTTTTATGGAACTGCAATTAATGTTTGTGTGGCTTTCAATAGTAATGACTGCAGAGCTTTACAGAGTGCTTCCTTAAAGAGAATCTGTATTGTTAAAATCGCACAAAAGTAAACATACCAGTGCGTTAGGGGACATCTCCTATTACCCTCTGTCACAATTTCGCCGCTCCTCGCCGCATTAAAAGTAGTCAAAAACAGTTTTACAAGGTTTGTTTATAAACAAACAAAATGGCCACCAAAACAGGAAGTAGGTTGATGTACAGCATGTCCACACATAAAAAATACATCCATACACAAGCAGGCTGTATACAGCTTTCCTTTTGAACCTCAAAAGATCATTTGTGTGTTTACCTTCTGTCCCCCTGCAGCTCTCATGCACGGAAGAGTAACAGGCTTCCTGCAGACAGCTCTGCCTGTGCCTGTGTTTGTAATTCCTCAGTATGTGTCAGCCAGTTCCTTTCACAGCCTAACAGAGGAGGATTTTTATCCAGCTCTCTTTCACTGATATCAGATAGCAGAGACGCTGCTGGCTTATGTAAATAACACACACACTGGAGTGTGCATAGAGGGGCCTGGAGAGGGTTGTGCATAGCAGATCAGCACGGAAGAGTTGGCAGCCTTCCAGACACAGGACGACAAGTCCGACAGGGGAAAGATAAGATGATTTATTACAGAGATAGTGATAGTAGAAAGTGCTGCAGTAAGCCAGAGCACATTAGAATAGGTTTAGGAACTTGTAGGATGGTAGAACAAAGCATGACATTTTTGTTACAGAGTCTCTTTAACACCACAAAGTCACTCCTGTGGACAAGCAGTAGCTGTGCAAGAAACATGCTGCTAAAATCTGTGCCAGTGGTTAAAGTAACTGGAAATACTAGCAAAGGTTCGCTATATTTATTAAGGTACTCTTGACTGGGAGTACACTGGAGGGTATTTACACCTCCTGCATTTCCCATCCCGGCTTATACTCGGGTCAATAATTTTTTTCTTGTTTTTTTAATGGTAAAAGTTGGGGGGTCAGCCTATACTCGGGTCGGCTTATACTCGAGTATATGCGGTATTTATGTTTTTTTTATTATTATTTTTTAAACTCTTTAGTTTTTTTTTTATTATTTTGCTTGGTAACTGCGTTTATTTTTACATCTTTGCCATGGAAGTGTTTGGGTTTTTTTTTTTTGCACTTAACATTACTTCCGTTTGTAAGGCCTGACAGGTTATAGCCCCAGATCAGTTTCTATGCCCCAATCTAGTGCCGCAGCTCTGAGCTCGGCCCACGTCTTTACCTATAGACAAGTCCCCACTTGAACAGGACACTGAATATGTCTCCTGACTTCGGTTATCCCCAGGTCTTAACGTGCAAGGCATACAGACTGAAGTAGAGAGGAAAATAACCATCCAGGACTCCAATGAGGCTAGTAACACAGTTTAGATAGTTCATAAGTATCACACAGGGCAATTACCCTGATTCAGGAGGATGAGGCCCTCAGCGTCGATTGCCAGTAATGACAGATGTATCAGGAGCAGGCAATGAAGGATCCAGGCAGATTTGAGAGAGTTCATGCAAAGTCCACATGCAACGTTATTCAACAAGCAGTGAGTGCTCCAGGCAAGGAGAGAGTTCATGCAAGGAACACATGCAAGGTTATTCAAAATGCAAGGATTAGTTCAAGTCGGTCCAGGCAGCAGGCAAGGGTATCCAGGAAACAATGCAAGGGTTAATCACAGCAGATAAGAATCGTCAATAGTTACAAGCCAAAGGTCAAGATCCAGTAATAACAACAATTGAGTGTGTACCCAGCAACTAGCCAAAGCTATGCTTATCACGGACGATGACTGGGAGCACTCTGCAGGTTTAAATACAACTTTCAACCAATCAGTGGCCGGCTTCACTCCGCACATCCAATCACACAGCATGTTGCTGAAATAATGGGGAAAATTTGGATCAGAATGCAGTGTTCGGGCAAATGACTTGAATTGGCAGCATTTTAACAATGAGCGCTGCAGCTGGCAGTAAACGTCCTGCAATCGCCCGTGTGAACCGGTCCTTATAAACAATGCCAGTTGCCTGGCTGTCATGCTGGCTCAGTCCAGAGTGAAAGAATCTGATCTGCATATTCATTCTGGGCCAGTGACTCAAAGTATTGATGAGAAATCTAGCATTGTTTATTAGAGAATAAAGATGGTAGCCTCTGTATCCCTCTCACTTCAGGTTTCCTTTAACAACAATCCACCAATTACTCCACTCTGCAGGCAGTTTCTCTTCATTCCAGGTCTTTTTGAAGTGGGGTTTGAAGATGATAGCTAAAGTCTTGTTGTCTATTTTAGGCCCATCAGGGGTTATATTATTTCCTTTAGGAGCTTTATCATCCTTTTTCTGCCTTAGGCTTCTATCATTTCCTCAGTGGTTGGGCTGTGCAGTGGGGAATCAGGATATTTATTACTTTTTTCTGTTTGTTCTTTTTTTCCCAACAAATGTTTTGCTCATCCTTTGAGTTTTTCATGTGGTTGGAAAATACTACTAAGGGTTAAAGCTACTTTAACCCTTCCTAAGTAAGGTTTTGGTAATTTGATACAATTCTTTAGGGCTCTTTCAGGGCTGGTGCACACCAGAGCGGTTCTGGAGCGTTTTTTAAAATGCTTGCAGGGGGAAAACCGCCTGGCTGATGGAAGTGAATGGGATGGTGCACACCAGAGCGGTTCGTTTTTTCCACAAACGCAAACTTGGGGCTGCAGCATTTTTTAGATTTCTGAGGCGTTTCTGCCTCAATGTTAAAGTATAGGAAAGTGTAACACCGCTCTGAAAACACTAGATCAGGGCAGTTTTCCAGGCCTTTTGGTTAAAGTAGCTGTTCAGTAACAGCTTTAGGGCCCATTCACACTTAAAAACGCAAAACGCTAACGCAAACGCTGAGCGTTTTTCTGGCGTTTTTTTTACCTGGTTTTCCTAGTGATTTTCAAGCGATTTTTCACTGTATAGAAAGCGTTTTTCCAGCGTTTTGCGTTTTTTGGTTCATTAGCCTACAAAACTGTTTTCTTTTGATTCGATTGGTTGTTTGGATGTTGCAACACTCCTATTGGCTGCTGGAGCTACACTGACTTGGAATAAAAGGCATACTACAGTTGCAGTGTGTGGGGGTTGTACAGAGGTGCTGAGAGAGAGAGGAACAGAGAGAGAATAGCTGAGACTACAAACATGACTCCACAGGTGGTAATCCTGCTTTGTCTGCTTGCACTGGCCCGTTGGCGTAGCAGGACCCGGAGGTATTGGGTGCTTCCGCTTCTGGTGGAGAGGTCCCGGAAGGGGCAATTCAGGGCCCTATATACAGACCTGCGTCAACACCCGGACAAATTCTTTGCCTACACCAGGATGTCTATTTCCAGGTAAATACAATACAAACCTTTGCCTTTGGTTAAGTAGTGTACTGAAGCCATTTACCGTAGTCAATACAGTGTTAAATAGGCAGATTTAAGAAGAAACGGAAGAGTCGGTAGTTGTTACATAACACAAACTTTTATTTCGTTTAAACCAGCAATGAACAGCTGTGTTTTGTAACGGAATATAATCCACAGCGCTACTGCGCATCGTCGGGAAAAAATTGTAAAACCATGTAATGTAGAACAATATAGTATTGTAGTAGCAACAAAACTTTGTATTGTAAAGTACATATTAAACAGTGTAATAATTTGCTTTCTCTACAGTTTTGATCAACTGCTGCAAAAGTTAAAGCCTACTCTGCAACGTAGAGACACTCGATTCCGCAAGGCAGTATCTCCAACAGAGAGACTTCTCATTACTCTACGGTGAGTATTAACTTCTGTAAAAAAAAGTGGGAAGGTGTTTAGGTAGGGGGCGCAGTGGGAATGGTGAGAATGGTGGCGTAGCTAGAGAGCATTGACATGCCCACTCGAGGCCTTTTCACATGGGCAGCGGAAGTGCCGCCCGTGTGAAAAGGCCCTGTGGGTGGAAAGCTGAATGCTTTGTGGCCATTGTGGCTGCACCCACTACCTACTTAAAACTACAACGCTGAAAGCAAATGTTTGCCAGAGCTGCGTTGCAGTTTCTAGTAGGTAGGGGATGCAGTTTTCACATGGGCAGCGGAAGTGACGCCCGTGTGAAAAGGACCTGTTGGTTTACAAACTGTACAAAAGAAAGGATGACTACAATGTATCTGTAAACAAGTAATCAGTCATAGACGACAGACTAGCTTGTGAACTTCTAGCTCCCTCATCCCTCATCTCATTCCCTCTATTTGGCTGAGTAGGTGCAGTGAGATTGGTGTAAACACGTTCCTGTTCTGTCCGTGTAGAACGGGGAGTAGAGGGAGTGCTCGTGATATTACCGTGCATTTGCGGTCTGTATGAAAATGGGCCAGGTGCTCTACTGGCATGCTGTAGGTGTTGTCCGTGCCTGCTTTCAGGATCATACTGCGGGTAGTAGCGAGGGGGTGGATGAACCATATAAGGTACATAGTCATCTGAATATTGACTCCGGAATGAGTAGGGTTGCCAGGTCGGCTGATGGAGAAAACCGGACAGGGGGTGGAGTTAGGGGTGGAGTTAGGGGCAGAGTCAGAAGCGCACTTTTATGTAGAGTGGGGCTAAGCAATGGGCTTTTTAAAAAAAAAAATTATAGTATTTATATCGCACTGACATCTTCTGCAGCACATTACAGAGTACATAGCCATGTCACTAACTGTCCTCACCAGTAGTACTGGTCCAGTGCACATAAGAGACAGTTTTTCACCAGTAACTGCACATAAGAGACAGCTTTTCACCAGTAAATGCACATTATAAGAGACACCTTTTCGCCAGTAAATGCACATAATAAGAGACAGCTTTTCCCCAGTAAATGCACAAGAGACAGCTTTTCACCAGTAAATGCACATAATAAGACACTGCTTTTCACCAGTAAATGCACATAATAAGAGACAGCTTTTCACCAGTAAATGCACAAAAGAGACAGCTTTTCACCACTAAATGCACATAATGACAAACAGCCAGTGTTCCCAGTATATGTAGCCAGGGATATATGTGCCCAGTATATGTAGCCAGGGGGTATATATGTCCCAGTATATGTAGGCAGGGGTGTAAATGTCCCAGTATACGTAGGCAGGGGTATATATGTCCCAGTATATGTAGCCAGGGGGTATATGTGCCCAGAATAGGTAGCCAGGGGGTATATGTGCCCAGAATAGGTAGCCAGGGGGTATATGTGCCCAGAATAGGTAGCCAGGAGCTATATGTGCCCAGAATAGGTAGCCAGGGGCTATATGTGCCCAGAATAGGTAGCCAGGGGCTATATGTGCCCAGAATAGGTAGCCAGGGGCTATATGTGCCCAGAATAGGTAGCCAGGGGCTATATGTGCCCGGAATAGGTAGCCAGGGGCTATATGTGCCCGGAATAGGTAGCCAGGGGGTATATGTGCCCAGAATAGGTAGCCAGGGGCTATATGTGCCCAGAATAGGTAGCCAGGGGGTATATGTGCCCGGAATAGGTAGCCAGGGGCTATATGTGCCCAGAATAGGTTAGGTAGCCAGTTCCCCCCCCCCCCCCCCCGCAGGAGGAGAACAGTGCAGCAGAGAGAGAGCTGGGAGCAGCGTTGGAGAAGGGGGGCAATCTCCCCCCCTTCCCTCACCTTAGGGTGCTCTCTCTCCCCCGCTGTCTCCTCCAATATGATGTGCAGGCTGGCGGGTGGCTGCGGGCGGAACTTACCTCTGTGTCGCAGGCGCCGGAAGTTCGGGTCCCGCAGCCGCTGAGATTCGACTCAAAAAAGATCCGGATCAAAGATTCGAATCATTCATGAGCCGGACAACACTATTCAGACTGATTAGTGTTGTCCGGCTCATGAATGATTCGGATCTTTGATCCGGATCTTCTTTGAGTCGAATCTCAGCGGCTGCGGGACCCGAACTTCCGGCGCTGGAGCGACACAGAGGTAAGTTCCGCCTGCAGCCGCTCGCCAGCCTGCACATCATCCTGGAGGAGACAGCGGGGGAGAGAGAGCACCCTAAGGTGAGGGAAGGGGGGGGAGATTGCCCCCCTTCTCCACCGCTGCTCCCAGCTCTCTCTCTGCTGCGCTGTTCTCCTCCTGCGCTGCGGGGGGGCTCTAAACCGGACAACTTAATTGTCCGGTTTAGCATGCCTTTTTGCACCGGACACAGCGCACAAAAACCGGACTGTCCGGTGTAAAACCGGACACCTGGCAACCCTAGGAATGAGTCATCTATGCCACTTGAACTGCCTGGGGAGAGGTAACTGCCAATGCAGTCCATTATTGATTTGCGGACAGCAAACTGTTTTTCCTCTGGCACTTTTTCTAAATTGGGGAGTAGGAATTGATAGCAGGGGCTCTGCTGCTTTTTTTTTTTTTGCTCCTCAGAACTCTGCATTTGCAGTACAGCTTCATCTATAGAGGTCATAATTTTTTTGTCGTACTCATCCCTGGTGACAGGCTTTTGTTTTTTTTTAAATGTCTGCTTTGCAGGCTTTTTACCACGAACAGATGTGGCAGATGTGGTAGATTGGTTTGAACTCAAAGATACAGTGGATGGGCTGGGACATGCTTCAGTGCCACTTTGGGCAAGTACAATGTCACTGTCATTATCACCAGTATCGCCAGAAATGTCACAAACATCAAACTCGGTGTCAGTGGAGTGTCTTGTTTCACTGTTCTCCGCTCTCGGTTCCTGTGAATGACGCAGAAACTGCAGTATTCCGTAAAACTTGTATTACTTACGATTGGAAGCACCTGACCCACTTCGACTTTCTTCTTCGTCTTTTACCAAATCTCGACGGAAATTATCTTTGATGTTTTTCCACCTTTTTGTCAGCTGGGTAACTGTAAAAAAATGTGATTGTTTAAAAACTTATATATGAAACTATGATAGATTTCTAATTCATACACTTTTTTTCCCTCTTTTCCAGGTTCTTGGCAACAGGACATTCTTATGCCAGCTTGCACTTTGAATATAGACTGGGGAAAAGCACAATACACTACATCGTGATAGACACCTGCCGCCAGCTTTGGATTGCCCTCCATGATGAATATCTACCGATCCCCAACAGACAGCGGTGGGAGGAAATTGCACAGGAATTTATGAGCAAGCATGGCTTCCCGAACTGCCTTGGTGCTGTAGATGGAAAACATGTGCGTTTAGTCATGCCACCGTAGCAGCCTGTATTTCAATTACAAAAAATACTTTTCTATAGTACTGATGGCTTTAAGTTCCTATATGTGGACGTAGGGTCATATGACGGCAGTACTGACTCTCGAATATTTCTCTGCAGCAGATTTGGGGTCAGGCTTAGCATGGGACAGCGGGACATTCCACAACCCCAACCACTTCCAGGAACTGAAGGACCCCCCGTCCCCTTTATGTTCTTGGGTGATGAGGCGTTTGCATTATCAGAGCACGTAATGCGACCATACTCCCAAAGAAATCTTGACCACCCAAAATCTGTGTTCAAAAACCGGCTAAGTTGCGCCAGGCGTGTGGTGGAGTGCGCATTCGGTATTATGGCTAACAAGTGGCGCATTCTCCACACAGCCATAATGCTATCACCATCAAATGCCGTCACTGTTGTGAAAGCTACCTGCGCGACCTGGACGGAACACAGGCTGAGGATGACGGCCCACAAATAGTTCCTTTGAGCGCTCTTCCGGTCACACAGATACGTGGATCTAACACTGCTCTGCAACTAAGGGAACTATTGAAGGACTACTTCATTAGTCCACCTGCAAATGTTCCTGCCATTGCCACATCAAGTAGTAATGCTTAAGCTATATTTCTGCTACATTGAAAGTGACCCGTTCTCTTCTCCATTGTATGCAATCAAAAATTGTTACGGTTTTCAACTTTACTCTGTGTTTTTGCTTTCGTTTTTCACTGTTTTTTTTACTTTTACAACATTACCAACTGGCTACAGTACTGTCTGAAACACACACCTGAAATAATCATGCAGCAAATCCTGTCAGATCTGTCAATAATGGCATAAATTCTGGATCTGCTCCAGGGTTGTTCAGGATCTATCACTAACATCAGGTATCATGAGAGCAAGACAAATTGCACTGAAACAACATGGTGGGGTGATTACATCTGAGCTGATTAACTATCTGTGTGGCTTTACACATGCAGTGGTGGTGGGCCTTGATGACAGGTTTTGGGAATACAGCATAAATAAAGAAAAGGATTGTATACTCACTCTTGGCATTTTTCTCACTCTGTGGCAAAGCATCCCCGTTTCCCTCAAACAAGTGCTTTGTAATGTTGCCCCACACACGCAGCGCATCTTTGTTAAGTTTGTATGATGAGGACCCCTTCTCATACAGTATGGGTGCTGCTGGACCCTGGCAATAAGATCTTTGCTGCAAAACCAGCTCATGGTGTGCTCCAGATACTCTCTTCACGCTGCAGGCTAGCTAGCTGTCTCTGTCTGTCTCTCCTGACAGGAAATGCCATCTAAACAGGAAGAAGAGGTGTTTTATGGGTAATTTGCAAGGTTACCTGGGTAAAATCGCTGGCAAACCGCTCCTGACTATGAACAGACCAGCGTTTTCAGAGCGGTTTTCCAGCGTCCCTATTCTTAACATTGAAACGCTAATCGCTCTGAAACGCTCCAAAAATGCTGCATGCAACGCGTTTGCGATTCAGCAAAACGCAAAACGCTTAGATGAGAACCATCCCATCCACTGACATTGGACTGGCGTTTTTTTAACCACTAGCATTTTCCCAGCGATGCTGAAATAGTGCTGAAAACGCTCTAGTGTGAATGGGCCCCTACTGTAACAATATTTGAAATCTGCTACACAAAAACGCTCCAAAAAACGCTAGGCATGTTTAGAGAACCTCTAAACATGCCTAGAATTACTCTGAAATCTGCTTCAAAAACCTCTAGCGTTTTGCAGATCTGCTAGTTTTTGGTGTGCACTGGGCCTCAGACAGGAGGCTGCAAGCTTGTCGGGCAGGTCAGCGCCCCATCTGCTGCCCTTGAGTGCCATTAGGTTGCAATTTAAATGCATTCAAATGGCAGCATTTGTCACACCACTTGCATGTGTTTGACACACGGTGGCGTTACCTGGTAGGAGAGGATCGCGACATGTCGCATCTGTGCACGGTGGTGGCCGCGCTCAGATGTGACTCGGGTGGGGGGGGCGACTGTTCAGCGCCAGTACCGAGCGCCAACAAGCGCCTGGCCAGAGAATATACCTCCTGTCATTTGTCCATCTTAAAATGCCCTTAGAATCACCTTTATTATAGCTTCTGCCTTCATCCAGCCAAACTCTTCAATCTCGTCTCTTACTTCTTTTGATCTCATTATCACGTTTTGCATATCCTCTTTGAATATGGCTTCTTTTTGCTGACTTCTGCAATTGTCTTTCTTTCTTTCCAAAATTAGCTCCGATATCCACACACTTTTTCACGTATCTGTAGAAATGTGTTTGTGAAGATGTGTATCATCTTCTGTCTATATACCTTGACAAAAGGGCACCCTGCGAGGTCGTCGTTGATTGACGGAGATTGTAAATGTGTATTATAGGACAGTAAAATTATTGATCCTGCTTCCAGCGTGTGGAACCTTGTCACTACTTCTTGTAAAAATGTGCATTTCTATAGATTCTGTGCTTATCTGGCAAAAAGCTTAAAAATGTTCATTTAATTAAGGCCAAAAGTGTGCAGCAAGTCTTTGTTTTTTTCTTGCCTACCTGTCGATGTCAGGTATTTACTGTTTTCTGACAATTTCTTTTTTTAACTGTCTCAAACAATCTTCATACAAAAGTCAGCTAACATCACATGGTGATCCTTACCTACATCTGCTCCTCACTTACCGTATATTCTCGCATATTAGCCGACCGTGTATAAGCCAAGGTACCCACTTTCCCCTCAGAAACCAGGAAAAAGTGATTGATTTGCATATAAGCTCCCTCCACAGTAGCTAAATGTGCCCCCAGTACAAGTCAGCCCTCCTCCCCATAGCCAGATGTGCCCCAAGGATGATACAGCCACTAGATGGCGTCATAGATATGAGACACAGCGATTGCCACACAGGAAGAAGCCCTTGCACTGCTGACACGCTGCTGCACGCTCCACTCCACAAGCCAGGTGACACAGGTAGTCTTGAGCAATGCACTCTGCACACCATGTTGCAGGGGATGGAGGGCATGGACACAGCAGGGCGCAAGCTGGTAAGACCAGGATCACTAGTGCAAGATCCTTACCCTCCTCTGCCATTAACAAAATCTGCTCCACCATCTGTTTTGCTCCACTGACTCACATATAAGCCGAGGGGGTAAATTTTCAGCACATTTTTTATGCCGAAAAATTAGGCTTATACGTGAGTATATACAGTATATCTGACATCAGTGAGAAGCCTTCTTTACTTCCTACTCCAGGTACAATGTTCTATCAGATTCACAGTGATATAGGCTGGAAATATTGAAGATTTATAACAGTTCTTATGTAGAAGTATGGAATGCCTATTTCTCCATTTTCATATATTTCCATATATGCCTATGACCCTCTTTCTCTGAAAATGACTTACCCCCAAAATAAGCCCTAGAATGATGTTTCTGGAATTATTTATTTAGGATGTTCAAAATATAAGCGCTACTCCAAAAATAAGCCCTAGCTACATGTCTTAAAAGAGATAATTTACCAGCTACGGTATACATTCAAACAAGTAGAATCATTTGGCAATAGAATACAGCAGGACAGATAGACCCTTCACCAAGGAAAGCAGACAACCCTCCCCCCCACACACTCAAAAGACCCCACAAGCCTTAAAACAATAAGGCCCCATTCACACTTGTAGACGTAAATCGTGATTGCAATTGCCTAGTGATTGCGACTACAATTTTGCATTACTTTTTTTATAGATGTTTTTTCAGCTATTGCGTTTTGCAATTCTCATTCTAGTGAATTGTGATGCAATTGCCGGGAATATGCTGCATGCAGCACGTTTGTGATTGGCGATAATTGCAAACGTGCCGCAATCGTTGCAGTGAAAGTAATCCCATAGGATTACTTGTGCAGCAGAGCTTTGCTAAACACCAGTGATCAGCAAAACACGAATCATGGGCTAAAAGCGCCCGAGTGTGAATGGGCACTAAGGGTTGGCTAGTGCTACTGGCCTCTTGGAAAACGTAGATTGCTGTACATTTAAGAAGGAAATGGAGTCACACAAAAATTCAAGATGGAACTCAGGGTTTGGATAGATATGACATTCCAGAATGTGATGTCATGGCCACAGTATATTTGAATTAATATTGATTTTTTTGGTCAAAAGTAAATGTAGAGTGTTAGTCATGGTAAAATAGGACATCCCCTGAAAATAAGCCCTAACGCATCTATTAGAGCAAAAATGAATGACACCCTGTCTTATTTTTTGGGTAAACACAGTATGTGTTCTGGGCCTTTATCTGCATCAGGCCTTGCATGTATCTCCATAAAAATGTATTTCCAATCAACATTTTAACAGTTTTATTGAGGCTGCCTTTTAGCAATGGCAATGTAATGATTGTGGTACTTTCTCCGTGATCAGCGCACAACGCGTGCGCTGATACGGCAGAAATCCTCCACAAGCGTATAATTGCAGGAACCCAGCAAAAGGTGCTACGCACCCGTAGAGGGAAATTCCTGTCGGCAGATGGCGCTGGGGAGTGCAGAGGAACCAATCCTCTGTACCTCCACAAATGCCAGAAAGGAATTGTACGAAGCGCAGAACGCAATCGCAAGAGAGGCGATTGCGAATGAGAACGAGCAAACGGACAGGTTGTATGTGTGTGCGCCAATCCAGTCGCCACCCCTCGACCGCGCACACACAACAGCAGATATGAAATAGGAACGCGATCGCGAGAGGTGCAATCGCCAGACGTGACACAAGGCAGATCAGAACAGAATACGAGGGTAGCAAAGGCACAGCAAATAATACAATGAGAAGATGTGGAAAATAACAAACGCTAGCTTACCACGAACACCGCATTCATTCGCAACAGTGCACGCGGTTATGCGCGGTCTCCACGTGATAAGCACAATAGAGACAAGCACGCCTAACTAACCATCGACAGACAAACATGAAACAGAGGACGCGAACGCTTGCTTAACGGTTACCTCACCGAGCCTCCAGCAAGCGCTCGTAGCAGACAAGACAGACACACGAAAACAGGGACAAGCGAGAGATAGGATCCACAGCACTAGCGAAAAGTGGCTAGCGCGATCCAGGTACAGAGTAGCAGAACAGAAGGATCCACAGCACTAGCGGAAAGTGGCTAGCGCGATCCCAGGAGACAGAACAGAAGGATCCGCAGCGCTAGCGAAAAGTGGCTAGCACGATCCCAGGAGACAGAACAGAAGAGATAGCTGGTAGCAACCGCTGCACCAGCTATACTCCAAGAACAGAGATCAGAACCATTTCCTGTCGACCACCGCTGGGACAGGACAACAGCAACAGAACAAACAAACAGATAAACAATCCTAACTGCACTATGGAATCTGCCTAGCACAGTTTCCAGGAATTACTCTAAGCTGATCTTCAAACCAAGAGCAAGGCTGACACTCCTCCAGGAATGTTACACAGGACTGAATCCTTATGAACAGCAAAGCATTGTGGGACACACATAGTACTTATAGTACACGCCTCCAATGAATGTGGCCAGGCAATTTGCATGACAACGAATGCAAATTCCTCAGCAAGCACAAGCTGCAAAACTGACAGAAGCTCTTCTTTCCAGAGTCCTGCAGCATGCAAACCTACACAATGGTCAAAAAGCTGCCTGCCTGCACAGGCAGCTGAGCAAATCATCACAGTACCCCCCCCCCCCTCCAGGGTCGAATTCCAGACGACCCTCAAAAGTGCTATTAGCAACAGACTCAAACTGAAGACTCATGAAGGTTGGGACAGCCCGACAAAGTCCAATTCCAGAGTCAGTCCACCCGAAACCGACCTCATCGGAAACAGGAGCCACCGAAACATGCCCACCAGCACTACAAGTCTCAGCGTAACACCCATCAGGACTGTGGATACCAGAGAAGAAGCCACCCGAAACCCTCCAGACAATACCCACCACCTTCCAAGGAGCGTCCGAAAATACCAAATCTGCCACAAAACCTGTTCGAAGTGTCCCTTACAACACAAAAGCCAGCGTTGATCTTATCCAGGGTACCAAGCAAAATTTCTCCCGGAATCTCCCAGAACCTTTTGAAGCTCCACAGAGATCCCAAGAGGGCAGAACAATCACCAGGCTCACATGGAGAACTATCAAGAACCCCTATGGAACCAATGACAATTCCAGACTCAGAATTACAAGGACACCCATCAAGATCAAGACTTTCAGGGACCACTTCTCGGCATGCAAGCAGGCAGGCTAAATCAGAACATGTCTCCACCAAGGAAGCATCTGAGTATGCTGGTAACCGAGGCACACTTGGGCTTTCTGGGTCACAGAGCACATTGGGGTACACCAGCACAGGAGAAACTTCAGGACATGTTGGGGAACTGCCAACCTCAGAGTCCAACACGAGGAAACCAAAACCAGGACCGGGCAGAAAATCATCACGAGCAATGGTCTCAAGCACTGGACTTTCAAAAGAAGACTCGGATTTAAATTCGGAAATTTCTGTGACTGCAATATCATCATTGACTACACATGACTGAAGCTCCACCAGAGCTGAAAAGGTAGCCAGCAAGGCAGCAATGCCTACGGAAGAGGGCAACACCTCAGAAAGACTTGGGGGGCAGGAGACATCTCCTACAAGTTCTGCACCATTTGGGAGGAACTCGGAGACCTCCAGAACATCAAACAAGACCTCAGGAACATAATTTTTTAAGTTTTCTAAGAAGGATTCTGTACTATCCATGTTACAGGGCAAAACTGGAACTTTATTTTGTGAACAGGGCAGATGTCCCAGAGAAGGTTCCACCATAAACTGAGACTGAATTTCATCATCATGAGCGGAATGTACAGGAATATTCACTGAACCACACACTGACTCCCTAACTTTAATCTCGCTGCACCCAGAATTCTGCGTAGCAGTCAAACTAGCTTGCAACTCCAAAACTGCAGAAAAACAGGTGAGTATAGTGGCAATACCCAGACGAGCCTCTAGGGACACTACATGGGATTCTAAGCAAGGCCACATTGACTCATCCAGAGTACAGGGTGCAGAATCAGCACTTCCCTCAGAGCAAGAAAGGGACTCACAAATGTCAGTGTGATTGGACATCATATTGTTATTCATGGTACAGGGCAGGCTCAGAGAAACTCTCTCTGGACCCAGCAACAATGTTTCAGAGTCAGATTCGCAAAACCGAAGCGCTGTGACACTCTTAGATTCGGCCAACAATGTCAAATCCGAGGAGCCAGGACGCAAAACCTGCGAATCAAAAATCACTTTAGGTTGTGAAACTGACGCTTCCATAGCGCAAACCTCCGCGATCTGCGGAGCAGACTGCAAGGCATCTAGGACCGAAACGCTGGAGCAACTGTCCCCAGGCAACGGGCCCTTACAGGTGAGAACAGGGTGAGACAGAGACTCATTTGCAGAAGAAATAGCGACATCAACAGGATAAACTTTATTAGGCACATTCATTTTACTTTTGACGCTGCACAGTCGAGAAACTTTCCCCATAGCAGGGTCACAGATGGAAGATCTCAAAGATCTGTTTCTAAATGACAAAGGATCCCACACATCCTTGAGGAAACCGGCAGACTCATGCCGATCACAATCTGCAGGAACATCCGAGAAACAGGCATCAGATCGCACAGATTCAAACTGCACACTGTCAGGAGAGAATCCTTCAGGATTCGCACAGGAATCAGCCACAGCGGCATACTCATTCATTTCAGATTGCACAAAGTCAAGACTCTCATGCTTTACCCCAGAAAGACAGGAACAATCATCCGACAACGACGTCTCTTTATTGGAATCAATTGGTTGGTGTGTGTGCAACTCATCCAAAATCGTTTGCCATACATAGATCACCAGATCCACATCATCCTTGTCACATTCATCGGAATCAATCAGAAGGTACATAGAATCGAGACAAGCATTCCACACATCTTCGCTTTTTGCGATGTAAAAATCGCAAAAGGCTTTCCAATCAAAATCGAATTCCTCCAGCAAGGCCCCAACATCCCAGGAAGCAAATGGGGGTTCAAACAGGCCAGTATCCAGATAATCTCCATAGTGGTGGAGTTCAGGAACAAGAACAGATTTTTTAACTGCTTTAATGTAGTGTGCGATCCTACCTATAGCAGGATCCACATAAGCTTTGGATTGGGGCAAAAAACCTGGAAACTGATCAGCAGATGCATTATAAACATCATTATCATATTGCATGGTTTTGCCCATTTCAGACTTGACAGAAATAACCTCTTTATTTGTGGTTGCTATGGGCAACGGATCTTTCCGCTGGGAAGCCTTCCTAGATCTTTTACGTTTAGACTTAGAGGCTTTGGATGGCTGCTTTATGGATGAAAGAGTAGATGGAACAGCTGATTGAGCTGCTGACAACAACTCATTAAGGGGGTATGGTAATTGAGGTAATCTCAGCCAATTGTGAATTAAAAAGGCCAAGAATTCCAGGGGTCTTTGACTCAGGGTGGTATGATCTAACACATCATAAGCCCACATTGACATTTCGCCCCCCAACAGAATGTAGACCATTTGGGGGGCCCAGGTAGACACTGGGGTGCATTGGAATTCAGGGTTCGCTAACAGTTTCGTACACTCAGACAAAAATTCATCTGCTGATTCAGGTTCAATTTTTTTAAATCTCTTAAAGGTACAAGAGCCATATTCGACAAAATCGTACAAATCGGAAATTCCGTCTACACTGGGGTTTTGGGTTGGGCTGTTCATACTGTAACGATTGTGGAACTTTCTCCGTGATCAGCGCACAATGCGTGCGCTGATACGGCAGAAATCCTCCACAAGCGTATAATTGCAGGAACCCAGCAAAAGGTGCTACGCACCCGTAGAGGGAAATTCCTGTCGGCAGATGGCGCTGGGGAGTGCAGAGGAACCAATCCTCTGTACCTCCACAAATGCCAGGCAGGAATTGTACGAAGCGCAGAACGCAATCGCAAGAGAGGCGATTGCGAATGAGAACGAGCAAAGGGACAGGTTGTATGTGTGTGCACCAATCCAGTCGCCACCCCGCGACCGCGCACACACAACAGCAGATATGAAATAGGAACGCGATCGCGAGAGGTGCGATCGCCAGAGGTGACACAAGGCAGATTAGAACAGAATACGAGGGTAGCAAAGGCACAGCAAATAATACAATGAGAAGATGCGGAAAATAACAAACGCTAGCTAACCGTGAACACCGCACTCATTCGCAACAGTGCACACGGTTATGCGCGGTCTCCACGTGATAAGCACAATAGAGACAAGCACACCTAACTAACCATCGACAGACAAACATGAAACAGAGGACGCGAACGCTTGCTTAACGGTTACCTCACCGAGCCTCCAGCATGCGCTCGTAGCAGACAAGACAGACACACGAAAACAGGGACAAGCGAGAGATAGGATCCACAGCACTAGCGAAAAGTGGCTAGCGCCATCCAGGTACAGAGTAGCAGAACAGAAGGATCCACAGCACTAGCGGAAAGTGGCTAGCGCGATCCCAGGAGACAGAACAGAAGGATCCACAGCGCTAGCGAAAAGTGGCTAGCGCGATCCCAGGATCCCAGGAGACAGAACAGAAGAGATAGCTGGTAGCAACCGCTGCACCAGCTATACTCCAAGAACAGAGATCAGAACCATTTCCTGTCGACCACCGCTGGGACAGGACAACAGCAACAGAACAAACAAACAGATAAACAATCCTAACTGCACTATGGAATCTGCCTAGCACAGTTTCCAGGAATTACTCTAAGCTGATCTTCAAACCAAGAGCAAGGCTGACACTCCTCCAGGAATGTTACACAGGACTGAATCCTTATGAACAGCAAAGCATTGTGGGACACACATAGTACTTATAGTACATGCCTCCAATGAATGTGACCAGGCAATTTGCATGACAACATACGCAAATTCCTCAGCAAGCACAAGCTGCAAAACTGACAGAAGCTCTTCTTTCCAGAGTCCTGCAGCATGCAAACCTACACAATGGTCAAAAAGCTGCCTGCCTGCACAGGCAGCTGAGCAAATCATCACAGGCAATAGGAATTTTAGTGGAGTGTCAGCTGCATAACACTGCACCAATGTAAGTACAGTAACAGTAAAGATCAGATGTAAACATAGAAAATTAAATATTCCAATCAGAAACGCCCATAGTTTTTCCAAGAATGTAGAATTAATAAAAAGAGGCTCATGTATACACTTCTCAGAATGCACTGTATGTGGCAGTATGTGTACAAGATGTTCCTTTAATTCTTCTAATTTAGAAAATTGTTTCATAAACATTCAAAAATAAGATTGGTTAATGGGGAACGGTAATGACATATAGTAATAAATTACTTAGCAGGTATGACACATGGGGGTTGATTCACTCAAGAAAGTTACTCTAAAGGCCCATACACACGTCCGTTTTTTGCGAACGACGGGTCCCCTTTTTTACCACTTTCTTGCTCTCAGAAGCCATTTTCTGCTAGGAAAGTGTTTTATAGTTGGAATTTCTTATCAGTGAGGGTCACACTGTAGTCACTTCCTGTCTGAGTCAGGACTGAGCCAGCCACTTGCATACCTGACATTTAACTCTTTCAGGCAGAGAAAGAAAAAAAGGAACACAGCATAGTTATTTGTGTGCTAGGCACTGCACATACACATGTCTATCTCATCATGTTCCATGTCAGTTCAGGTATCCTTTAAGATTAACGTTCATTTATGAATAAACCCCATGGTCACTGTAAGTCGCATGAATAGAATTAATAAGGCAGTGTTCATGATTTCACAATATAAAACGGGATTTTTGAAAGATAATTGAGGTAGAAATCAGGCCTATCCTAGAGCAATATCACTGCTTATGTCAGATTTTCAACAGTGGCGGCTCCAGCTGAAATGTTTTTGGGGGGGCACAAAGAGGGCACGATGTCTGGCTGGTGGGGCCCATTTAGGTGATCAAAATCAATGTCTGTATGGCGAGCTTTAGATATTATTTCCCTAATTTAGGTGATAAAATTAAGGCTAACTACGGTAGTTCATCAATGATAGGAAATGTAAACATCACAAACAGAACTTCGAGGCTTTGGCACAGAGCAGATTGTCCAAATGATAGTGCTGTTATTAAAGAAAGGTTACCTACAGATGAACTTGGCTAGTTTGCTGGCATGCTTTATTCCTTACTTGCTAGCAAGCTGCTCCTGTGTGGACAGATCACAGACAAATAATTCCAGCTCCCAGCCTGTGTCTCACACTCTACAAGCAAGGGGAGGGGGAATATGCAGGAGGGAGAGAAATACTGTGTGTGTAATTCCTTATCTAGTAGCTCTAGTTTATTGGCTATTTTAAAACAAAAACAGTAAGCTTTCAGCTAGTAAGCCTTCTTCAGACTATATTCCTGTTGACTGAAAATGTTAGCACACCTCCATAAAAATCCAAACATTTCCAGAGGGAATATCATAATTGTTTAACTGGTTAGAATTTGCCAACCTGTCCTGCATTATATCAGGTATTAGTCAGGGTTGCTGAGAAGTACGTGATTTGAGGTTGGGTGGCTGCTTCCGCACCCAAAGATTTCCCAGGGTGCTTAGATGAGAAAAAGAAAAGTCAATTTCAATAGATTACAGCAGAAGTCTGTTAAAACATTGATCGAACCGCAAGCGTTCTACTGCTTAATGTAGACCAATGCTATGGGGCATCAGCAAAGATGAGCGAAAATGCCAATCTTCTTTTCGCATTAATTTTCACACAAAAAATGTAAAGTCAAAAATAATTTTGTAATAAGTTTGTGTTGTTTTTTTTGTTTTTTGCTTTTTTTTTGCAGTTTTTCACTTTAAAATGTGTGATTTTTTTTCTTTTTGCATTTTTGTGGTTTTTGCTTTAAAATGTTGGAGTTTTCGCAATTTGTACTATTTTTCACTCTAAAAGGTGTAATTTGCTCTTAACCCCTGAATGACAGTTTTGGCAAAAGTTTGCAGTTTTGGCAAAAATTCACACTGCAATAAATACTACAGTATGTATTTTCACAAATATATTTTCGAAAACCAAAAATAGCATTTTCAATGTGAAAATTACTTATCCAAAAAATTTACATGCAATACTGGCCATCAATCCCCTCCTCCTACCCCACTGCCCTCTCGCAGAGATTTTGTCTAATGTCTGATCACACTTTTGATCACAAACTGGCCAAAATTGATCAAAAATGAGTTGCAAATATTGATAAATAGGGGCAATACATAGCCATCAGATTTGACCAAATAATCAAAGCCAGAAATCGATCAGAAAAATCAATATGTGTATGGCCTGCCTCAGCTGATGAGCCCCACAGTGTGAAGCCCCTTTCACACTGGTGCATTGTGTTACCCTGTTTTGCCGCAGGGTAACGGTACACCAATGAAAGCCTTTGGGGCATTTCCGCCGGAAGTGTAGGGAAACATGCACAGCGATGTGCGGCAAATCGGGAGTCATGTAAGTCTATGGGGACTCAGCTTTTTAAAAATGTTTCTGCGTTCGCGTTGCGGCGTGCATGAGCGGAAGCATATTTTTTCAATAAACTTCCATGCAAAGGAAGCGCTAGAGAGCCTCACTTCCTGCTTGGCTTGCATCCAGAAGGGAGATTACTGCGCATTACCGTGGTAATCCCCAATGGCTATTTTTAGCCCTGTGTTCATCTCACTGCCTTATTAATGCCGGTAAGCAGTGTGAAACTGGCCTAAAGGTTAGAAGTTGCTTATTGTGAACAGTATGCAGTAGTAGAGAAAATAAGCAAGGAGCGAGATACCCTTTCAGAGGCGTAACTAGACTTAATAGGGCCCCCCTGCACAAATGATAGCATGGGGCCCCCTTGGTCACTGAACCCCATGCAGGTCACATGATTGGGAGTCGGCGAATGGCAGCATGTGGAAGCTGGAACAAATTACACATATGCTCCTGCACACGGTTTTTGTGAGCGATCGGGGAGGTTTATTTGCTAATTGGCAATACTTGCGGTTGGGGAGAGGGAGGAGAAGGGCCCCCAAAGCCTCTGGGCCCCCCTGCGATGGCAGGGGTCACAGGGGTGATTGCTACGCCTATGTACCCTTTTCACATTACTATACTTTAGTTAATGATCCCTAATGTTCTAGGGTTGACCTTTAAACTATAAAAACTTTCCGCGTGTTTTCAGTGGTCAGAATGCATTAGATACAAAGTGGACAAACGATGACCCGATATACAGAGAAATGAAGTGATTGGAAAAGAAATTGGAGCTATCACCTTATTTGAACCAAGCATTGGCTGTGGGAATTGCAGCTATTGAGGTTTTCCCCGTTCAGACAAATAGCCCTTTGTACTTTTATGGTCCATTACTTGAGCCCAACCGGAGGAAATGCAACATGAAATCCATGTGCTGGATCACAGCCAGAACTTGGGTGGAGTACATTACACTGCCTGGAGAAAGGACATTATCATTTTAATTCCTCAGCTCCAGTAACGATACACCTCTTGTGTAATGCGAACAGCCAATGTTTGCCTGAATAGTAAATTTCAGCTATAGTGAAAGATACATCAGGTGACAGGAAGCTTGAATTTCTGAATTACAGGCTGTCCCCTACTTACAAACAGGTTCTGTTCCAACTTCCAGGAGATAGTTTAAGTTTATTTCTGTGTTAATAATGGTGAAATGTGGATAAATTAATTAGTTTTGGATTCTGACATATAGTATAAACTATGGTTTTATGGTTTTTTGGGGTTTTTTTTGGCTTTGTGGCTCCCAGTCTCCTCCGCTGCATATGCCGACCTTGCCAAGGCGGCTTCTTCTGTGTGGCTCACGTGGTCACGCTGACGTCATCAGGACTGTATTGCGCAGGCACACAATACAGTCCTGATGATGTCAGCGCCACCACGAGAGCCACATGGTGGAGCGTAGAAGAAGCCGACCCGGAAGCTGACCTAGATAAGTGTATTTTTATTTTTTAATTACCTTGGAAGTATCCTTTAACTGGAGCTTCTTCCTGCCCCCTGATGTCTTCCTGGTCTCTCGCCTTCCTCCTGCACTCAATGTAGAACTGCAGGGAATTCATTAGTACATAATACCATTAAAAGATTTAGATAATCCAGAGAAGGGGAAAGAGAAGGGAATAATCGATAACAATGACTTTCAGCACTGCATTAAAATCCAGACATGATTCTGTAAAAAAAAAAAAAAACAAGCAAAGAAAAAAAACACCTAAGCTCAGGAACACTTCCAAAATCACTGTCTTATGCTAGGTACACACGATACGTTTTTGCGTTCAATAGATGTGTTCGATAGATAATTTCCGTCATGTCCGATATTACTTTTGATCGTTTTACTGCTCGATTTCTCATAGAAGTGAAATAGCAATTGATAAGAAAAGATAAGAGAATCGAGCAGGAAATCGAGCAGAAAAACGAATTGAAAATCAATCGAATGGAAAATCGACTGAAAAAATGCATCGTGTGTACCCAGCATAAGAACATAGTTTGTCACTGAATACAGAAATGCAAGTTAAAAGGCTCCTATGCAAAGAAGAAATCAAGAAAATCCAAAAACGCTGCTGCATTCTCTGGATCCAACGTGTGTATTTTCTACACATTTATACGCATTTTAACAAGCTGCAGTTATCGCCCCCTATACCGCTATTGCGGCAAGGAAGGCCGCAATAGCAGTATAGGGGGCGATATAGTGGCTGGGAACGCCAAGAATCACTCGCGTTCCCAGCCTGTCGGGTCCTGATGGCAAAACCGGAAGTAGCCGCCTGCGGGGACGGGAGGATCGGAGAGACACGGCGAGGGCACTGATCAGCTACAGGGGGCTGAGGGAAGCCCCAGGTGAGTAAAACTCATTTTTTTGGGGTGACTTAAGTGCCTCTTTAAAGAGGAACTCCAGTGAAAATAATGTAATAAAAAAGTGCTTCATTTTTACAATAATTATGTATAAATGATTTAGTCAGTGTTTTCCCATTGCAATATCTTTCCTCTCCCTTATTTACATTCTGACATTTACCACATGGTGACATTTTTACTGCTGGCAGGTGATGTCAGTGGAAGGAGATGCTGCTTGCTTTTTGGCAGTTGGGCCCAGCTGTATGTGGGTTTTACAGCCATAGGCTTCCCCCGGTATATTTGGCAGGGTTGGGGGTCACAGTTGTAGAGATGATAAGCAGCAGTGGGAACAGTAATGTTGCTGTGAAAATGGAGTTCCTGGGATGGGGTACAGGAGCTGTGGGGAGAGGAGTCCAGGCATTCAGGACCAAAGCAGCTTGGTGGGCTTTATCTTTGTGTATAACAGGCTGATTGATGGGGTCACATGACCCAAAAGTCCCTCAAGGGTCAAGGGTATGGAGGCTGTCATATTTATTTCCTATTAAACAATGCAAATTGCCTGGCTGTGATGCCGATCATCGGCCTCAAATACTTTCAGCCAAAGACCCCTGAACAAGCATGCAGATCAGGTGCTCTGACTGAAGATTGAAAGTTTTACTAAATTAGGCATATACTTGTTTCAGGCGTGTGATTCAGAAACTACTGCAGCTAAAAAGATCAGCAGGAGTCAGGACTGCCAGGCAACTGGCAATGTTTAACCACTTGAGGACCTAGGGCTTTCTACCCCTTAAGGACCGGCCACTTTTTTTCCATTCAGACCACTGCAGCTTTCACGGTTTATTGCTCGCTCATACAACCTACCACCTAAATGAATTTTGGCTCCTTTTCTTGTCACTAATAAAGCTTTCTTTTGATGCTATTTGATTGCTCCTGCGATTTTTACTTTTTATTATATTCATCAAAAAAGACATGAATTTTGGCAAAAAAATGATTTTTTTAACTTTCTGTGCTGACATTTTTCAAATAAAGTAAAATTTCTGTATACATGCAGCGCGAAAAATGTGGACAAACATGTTTTTGATAAAAAAAACCCCATTCAGTGTATATTTATTGGTTTGGGTAAAAGTTATAGCGTTTACAAACTATGGTGCCAAAAGTGAATTTTCCCATTTTCAAGCATCTCTGACTTTTCTGACCCCCTGTCATGTTTCATGAGGGGCTAGAATTCCAGGATAGTATAAATACCCCCCAAATGACCCCATTTTGGAAAGAAGACATCCCAAAGTATTCACTGAGAGGCATAGTGAGTTCATAGAAGATATTATTTTTTGTCACAAGTAAGCGGAAAATGACACTTTGTGAGGAAAAAAAAACAAAAAAACAGTTTCCATTTCTTCTAACTTGCGACAAAAAAAAATGAAATCTGCCACGGACTCACCATGCCCCTCTCTGAATACCTTGAAGGGTCTACTTTCCAAAATGGGATCATTTGTGGGGTGTGTTTACTGTCCTGACATTTTGGGGGGTGCTAAATTGTAAGCACCCCTGTAAAGCCTAAAGGTGCTCATTGGACTTTGGACCCCTTAGCGCAGTTAGGCTGCAAAAAAGTGCCACACATGTGGTATTGCCGTACTCAGGAGAAGTAGTATAATGTGTTTTGGGGTGTATTTTTACACATACCCATGCTGGGTGGGAGAAATATCTCTGTAAATGACAATTTGTTAATTTTTTTTACACACAATTGTCCATTTACAGAGATATTTCTCCCACTCAGCATGGGTATGTGTAAAAATACACCACAAAACACATTATACTACTTCTCCTGAGTACGGCGATACCACATGTGTGGCACTTTTTTGCACCCTAACTGCGCTAAAGGGCCCAAAGTCCAATGAGTACCTTTAGGATTTCACAGGTCATTTTGAGAAATTTCGTTTCAAGACTACTCCTCACGGTTTAGGGCCCCTAAAATGCCAGGGCAGTATAGGAACCCCACAAATGACCCCATTTTAGAAAGAAGACACCCCAAGGTATTCCGTTAGTAGTATGGCGAGTTCATAGAAGATTTTATTTTTTGTCACAAGTTAGCGGAAAATGACACTTTGTGAAAAAACACAATTAAAATCAATTTCCGCTAACTTTTGACAAAAAATAAAATCTTCTATGAACTCACCATACTCCTAACGGAATACCTTGGGGTGTCTTCTTTCTAAAATGGGGTCATTTGTGGGGTTCCTATACTGCCCTGGCATTTTAGGGGCCCTAAACCGTGAGGAGTAGTCTTGAAACGAAATTTCTCAAAATGACCTGTGAAATCCTAAAGGTACTCATTGGACTTTGGGCCCTTTAGCGCAGTTAGGGTGCAAAAAAGTGCCACACATGTGGTATCGCCATACTCGGGAGAAGTAGTACAATGTGTTTTGGGGTGTATTTTTACACATACCCATGCTGGGTGGGAGAAATACCTCTGTAAATGGACAATTGTGTGTAAAAAAATCAAAAGATTGTCATTTACAGAGGTATTTCTCCCACCCAGCATGGGTATGTGTAAAAATACACCCCAAAACACATTGTACTACTTCTCCCGAGTACGGCGATACCACATGTGTGGCACTTTTTTGCACCCTAACTGCACTAAGGGGCCCAAAGTCCAATGAGTACCTTTAGGATTTCACAGGTCATTTTTGTTTCAAGACTACTCCTCACGGTTTAGGGCCCCTAAAATGCCAGGGCAGTATAGGAACCCCACTAATGACCCCATTTTAGAAAGAAGACACCCCAAGGTATTCCGTTAGGAGTATGGTGAGTTCATAGAAGTTTTTATTTTTTTGTCACAAGTTAGCGGAAATTGATTTTAATAGTTTTTTTTCACAAAGTGTCATTTTCCGCTAACTTGTGACAAAAAATAAAATCTTCTATGAACTCACCATACTCCGTACGGAATACCTTTGGGTGTCTTCTTTCTAGAATGGGGTCATTTGTGGGGTTCCTATACTGCCCTGGCATTTTAGGGGCCCTAAACCGTGAGGAGTAGTCTTGAAACCAAATGTCGCAAAATGACCTGTGAAATCCTAAAGGTACTCATTGGACTTTGGGCCCCTTAGCGTACTTAGGGTGTAAAAAAGTGCCACACATGTGGTACCGCTGTACTCAGGAGAAGTAGTATAATGCGTTTTGGGGTGTATTTTTACACATACCCATGCTAAGTGGGAGAAATATCTCTGTAAATGACAATTGTTTGATTTTTTTACACACAATTGTCCATTTACATAGAAATTTCTCCCACCCAGCATGGGTATGTGTAAAAATACACCCCAAAACACATTATACTACTTTTCCTGAGTACGGCGGTACCACATGTGTGACACTTTTTTGCAGCCTAGGTGCGCTAAGGGGCCCAACGTCCTATTCACAGGTCATTTTGAAGCATTTGTTTTCTAGACTACTCCTCGCGGTTTAGGGCCCCTAAAATGCCAGGGCAGTATAGGAACCCCACAAGTGACCCCTTTTTAGAAAGAAGACACCCCAAGGTATTCCGTTAGGTGTATGGCGAGTTCATAGAAGATTTTATTTTTTGTCACAAGTTAGTGAAAAATGACACTTTGTGAAAAAAAAACAATAAAAATTAATTTCCGCTAACTTTTGACAAAAAATTAAATCTTCTATGAACTCGTCATACACCTAACATAATACCTTGGGGTGTCTTTTTTTTCTAAAATGGGGTCACTTGTGGGGTTCCTATACCGCCCTGGCATTTTACAGGCCCAAAACCGTGAGTAGTCTGGAAACCAAATGTCTCAAAATGACTGTTCAGGGGTATAAGCATCTGCAAATTTTGATGACAGGTGGTCTATGAGGGGGCGAATTTTGTGGAACCGGTCATAAGCAGGGTGGCCTTTTAGATGACAGGTTGTATTGGGCCTGATCTGATGGATAGGAGTGCTAGGGGGGTGACAGGAGGTGATTGATGGGTGTCTCAGGGGGTGGTTAGAGGGGAAAATAGATGCAATCCATGCACTGGGGAGGTGATCGGAAGGGGGTCTGAGGGTTTGGCCGAGTGATCAGGAGCCCACACGGGGCAAATTGGGGCCTGATCTGATGGGTAGGTGTGCTAGGGGGTGACAGGAGGTGATTGATGGGTGTCTCAAGGTGTGATTAGAGGGGGGAATGGATGCAAGCAATGCACTGGCGAGGTGATCAGGGCTGGGGTCTGAGGGCATTCTGAGGGTGTGGGCGGGTGATTGAGTGCCCTAGGGGCAGATAGGGGTCTAATCTGATAGGTAGCAGTGACAGGGGGTGATTGATGGGTAATTAGTGGGTGTTTAGGGTAGAGAATAGATGGAAACACTGCGCTTGGGTGGTGATCTGATGTCGGATCTGCGGGCGATCTATTGGTGTGGGTGGGTGATCAGTTTGCCCGCAAGGGGCAGGTTAGGGGCTGATTGATGGGTGGCAGTGACAGCGGGTGATTGATGGGTGGCAGTGACAGGGGGTGATTGATGGGTGGCAGTGACAGGGGGTGATTGATGGGTGATTGATAGGTGATTGACAGGTAATCAGTGGGTTATTACAGGGGAGAACAGATGTAAATATTGCACTGGCGAATTGATAAGGGGGGGTCTGAGGGCAATCTGAGCGTGTAGGCGGTCGATTGGGTGCCCGCAAGGGGCAGATTAGGGTCTGATCTGATAGGTAACAGTGACAGGTGGTGATAGGGGGTGATTGATGGGTAATTAGTGGGTGTTTAGAGAAGATAACAAATGTAAACGATACATTTGGGAGGTAATCTGACGGCGGGTTTGCGGGCGATCTAATGGTGTGGGTGGGTGATCAGATTGCCCGCAAGGGGCAGGTTAGGGGCTGATTGATGGGTGGCAGTGACAGGGGGTGACAGGGGGTGATTGATGGGTGATAGGTGATTGGCAGGTGATCAGTGGGTTATTACAGGGAAGAACAGATGTAATTAATGCACTGGTGAATTGATAAGGGGGGGTCAGAGGGCAATCTGAGCGTGTGGGCGGATGATTGGGTGCCCGCAAGGGGCAGATTAGGGTCTGATCTGATAGGTAACAGTGACAGGTGGTGATAGGGGGTGATTGATGGGTAATTAGTGGGTGTTTAGAGAAGATAACAGATGTAAACGATACATTTGGGAGGTAATCTGACGGCGGGTTTGCGGGCGATCTAATGGTGTGGGTGGGTGATCAGATTGCCCGCAAGGGGCAGGTTAGGGGCTGATTGATGGGTGGCAGTGACAGGGGGTGACAGGGGGTGATTGATGGGTGATAGGTGATTGGCAGGTGATTGACAGGTGATCAGTGGGTTATTACAGGGAAGAACAGATGTAATTAATGCACTGGTGAATTGATAAGGGGGGGTCAGAGGGCAATCTGAGCGTGTGGGCGGGTGATTGGGTGCCCGCAAGGGGCAGATTAGGGTCTGATCTGATAGGTAAAAGTGACAAGTGGTGATAGGGGGTGATTGATGGGTGATTGATGGGTAATTAGTGGGTGTTTAGAGGAGAGAATAGATGTAAACAATGGATTTGGGAGGTGATCTGATGTCGGATCTGTGGGCGATCTATTGGTGTGGGGGGGTGATCAGATTGCCCGCAAGGGGCAGGTTAGGGGCTGATTGATGGGTGGCAGTGACAGGGGGTGATTGACGGGTGATTGATGGGTGATTGACGGGTGATTGACAGGTGATTGACAGGTGATTGACAGGTGATCAGGGGGATAGATGCATACAGTAAACAGGGGGGGGGGGGTGGTCTGGGGGGGGGTCTGGGGAGAATCTGAGGGGTGGGGGTGATCAGGAGGGGGCAGGGAGCAGGGGGGGGGATAAAAAAAAATAGCGTTGACAGATAGTGACAGGGAGTGATTGATGGGTGATTAGGGGGGTGATTGGGTGCAAACAGGGGTCTGGGGGGTGGGCAGGGGGGGGGTCTGATGGGTGCTGTGGGCGATCTGGGGCAGGGGGGGAGAAATCAGTGTGTTTGGGTGCAGACTAGGGTGGCTGCAGCCTGCCCTGGTGGTCCCTCGGACACTGGGACCACCAGGGCAGGAGGCAGCCTGTATAATACACTTTGTAAACATTACAAAGTGTATTATACACTTTGTATGCGGCGATCGCGGGGTTAACATCCCGCCGGCGCTTCCGTATAGCCGGCGGGATGTTGCGGCGAGCGAGCGGTGACAGGCGCCGGCGGAGGATCGCGTCACGGATGACGCGATCGCTCCGCCCATGCCCTTAAATGGACCGCCGCCTCTGTGGGTGAGGCCGTCCTGCAGGGCTCCACTTCCCCGCCGCCCCTGTGTAGTGGGCGGTCGGGAAGTGGTTAACAGGAAACAAATATGTCAGCCTCCATATCCATCTCACTTGAGGTTTTCTTAAAAGAATACAATAACTACAACTGGAAATTGTAACAGCAATTATGTAATGTTGCTCTATTTTCAATGTGTTTGTTAATTTATCTAACAAACAAATCCTTAAATGTATTTTTGTCTCAATAAAAAATGTAGGCCACGTTCACAGTGGTGTGTTGCTGTAAGGTGTAATGGCCGCTTTGTAAAGTGGCTTATCATACTGCAATGCACTGCTTATGCAACATTCACGGAGCGTCGAGAGCGTTGCGGTATACCGCACTGCATGCATCGTAAAGCGGTACCGCTAAACAGGTGTGTTAATAGTAAAAGTAAAGCATGCTTTTCAATGACTATATTTCACTGTATGCAACAATTCGTTGCACTCCTGCTGTCACATAGAATGCACTACTGTGAAAATGGCTTTAATAGGAACCTTAAGCAAGAGGTATAGGGAGGGTGCCATATTTATTTTCTTTTAAACAATACCAGTTACCTGGCAGTCCTGCTGATCACTTTGGCTGCAGTAGTGTCTGAATCACACACCTGAAACAAGTATGCAGCTAATCCAGTCAGACTTCAGTCAGAAACATCTGATCTGATGTCTATGGCTAAACGTTTTAGAGGCTGAGGATCAGCATAATTGTCAGACCTCCTGGTCGTTTTAAACTTAATAATAAATATGTCAGCCTCCATATTCCTCTCAGCTCAGGTTCCCTTTAATATGATTCAAAATTACCTTGAGAAAATTGTCTTAAGCTGGCCACTAATGGTCCAATTTCTAGTGAAAAATCGTTCGAGCGATCAGAAATTCTGATCGGACGAAAAATCGTTCACTACACCATCAACTAACCAATCATTGCTTCCTATCTATCACGACCACCAAGAAAATCCAAATTTTCGTTCGACGAAAATTCATTCGGGCGACATTTTTTTCACTCGTTCATAATCGATTGTGACCACCAATGGAGATTATTTACAACCAATCCGATCAGAATTTCTGATCGCTCGAACGATTTTTCGCTAGAAATTGGACCGTTAGTGGCCAGCTTAACTTTGAGAAATTAATGAACTGCCACCTCATCATGTCAGCACGATTGTTTAACGATTGATTTAAAAACATATTACTGATCACTTTTTGATTGATTTCTATCCAAAGACACAATTTATTGATCTCAGTGTTTTTAAATTCCACTTTAATTCACAATTAATTAGACATTTTGTCTAATCAAATATCTCTTATAATGCCAGTTTAGCAAAACTGGCATTGTGAGATTCTTGCGAACCAAATGGAAATTCACTGAAAATCTCGCTAACTTGCCAGCGACAATTTAGCTCATCCGTAGAAATCACTAATCTCACGGAAGCCATAACCTGATATATGTGAATATCGGACAAAAATGGTACAACTCAATAAGATTTAACATTTCCAGGAATATTTCATAAGTACACAGTTTAAAGCAAGGATTGATGGCAATATCAATTTTATTCATAGAAAGAACTACTATAAAGTTAGTAGATTTAAGTACTTTAACACTGACCATCCACAAGGCTTAAAGTGGTATTGTCACCATAAAAATCAAATTTCAACAGCAACTGGTCTAAGTGTATTAAGTGATAAAGATGCTAATCCTGCATTCAAAACTTGCAAAACTTTTTCTGCTGTTATGGTTTGTAGTTATCACATACTTTAGGACCACTGGCCCTAGAGCCAAACAGTGCCAAAGAGTTGAATGCTGGGAGTTATTTTTATCTATAATATATCCCTCCCTCTTCCATTTATTTCCCTGCCTAGATGCTTATCAGAAACACCTTCTGATTACTTGTGTTTACAAGCAAGGCTGAGGTGACTCAGTGATTGGATGTGTAAATAAAAAAAAAGACAGTGCAGTAGTTAGTATACACCTCAGTGGGGGTGTCTGAAGACTCTGGGAGGAGGGCAGCTAATGAATACACAATGAGCAAGAGAAGGAAGGGGGGAAAACAAGAGTCAGGGAGGATATGATGTCAGCATTAGCTTGGCAAGATGGCCACTACCTAGAATAGGATTTTCTGCATTTCCTTTATAGAATTCACAGGAATCATTACGTGGATAGCACAATACATCTGTTATGTAAGTAGAAGTAGTATTTATCTACTTATATATGTGTTTTTTATTTCTAGGTTAGCATGGGTGTCGCTTGTTCTTTAAAGAGAAACCGAAACCAAGAATTGTACTTCATTCCAATCAATAGCTAATACCCCCAATCCCATGAGAAATCTATTCCTTTTCACAAATGGATCATTAGGGGGCTCTGTATGGCTGATATTGTGGTAAACCCCCTCCCAAAGTGTGATGTCAGGACCATGGTTCTGACATCACACTGTGGGAGCCTTGTTGCATTGTGGGAAATAACAGCTGTTTACAGCTGTTTCCAAATGCCAAAAAAGCAAGCTGCATCTCCTTCCACTGACATCACCTGCCAGCAGTAAAAATGTCCCCATGTGATAACTGTCAGAATGTAAATCAGGGAGAGGAAAGCTTTCACAATGGGCAAGCACTGACTAAATCATTTATACATAATTATTGTAAAATTGAAGCACTTTTTTATTACATTATTTTCACTGGAGTTCCTCTTTAACTAGCGGGGAGCAGCCCCTGCAATCGCATGAGGGCCCAGAGCTGTGGAGGAAACTTTCCCTTCCTCCGATATAGGGGACTTCAAATCAGGTGTTTTTGTGGCTACACTTGTTATGGGTGTGAAGATAATGATGACCACTCTTATTTTCTGACCCTTGTGAGATGGGCCCCAAGGCTGTGAAGTGCTCCAAGGGGAGTCAAGGAAAGGGTGTGAACCAGAGGCGTTGCTAGGGTCCTAGAAGATCTGGGGCACCCAGGAGCAGCAGGCGGAGAAAACCTGCGGCGCGCGTAGAAAGCTGCGGTAAAAACCGGGCGTGGCCATGTAGGGAGTGGGCGTGGCCATGGCCAAATGTAGATGACTATAGCAGTGGTGTATAGGTAGCCAAGCATACGTTCCTCCAGTATAGCCATAGGTGTCCCCAGTATAGGTATCCAAGTAAAGGTGCTGCCAGTATAGCCATATGTGTCCCCAGTATAGGTAGCCAATCATAGGTGCTGCAAATATAGCCAAGCATGTCCCCAGTATAGTTAGCCAAGCATAGGTGCTGCCAGTAAAGCCAGGCATGTGTCCCCAGTATAGGTAGTAGCCAAGAAGCATAGGTGCTGCCAGTATAGCCATAGGTGTTCCCAGTATAGGTAACCAAGGATCAGTGTTTCCGGTATAGCCAGGCATGTCCCCAGTATAGGTAGCCAAGCATAGGTGCTGCCAGTAAAGCCAGGCATGTGTCCCCAGTATAGGTAGTAGCCAAGAAGCATAGGTGCTGCCAGTATAGCCATAGGTGTTCCCAGTATAGGTAACCAAGCATCAGTGTTTCCGGTATAGCCAGGCATGTCCCCAGTATAGGTAGCCAAGCATAGGTGTTGCCAGTAAAGCCAGGCATGAGTCCCCAGTAAAGGCAGCCAAGCATAGGTGCTGCTGCCTGCTGGCAGTATATAAAAGCATGTGTCCCCAGCATAAGTTTAAAAGCTGCCCGTCTGTCTGTCCCTCTTCCCCAGCCCCCTCACCTCCTTTGATCTTGCCACTGAGTCCGAATCCCCGCTCTGTCAGGCAGCATTACTTCCATGTGCAGACGAGCGGTGACCCCCCCCCCCCCCTTCCCCCCCGCACTGCAGGAGAGTTGTGTCCCTGCCTGCTAGCATGCGTATACGCATACTAGCAGGCAGGAACACAGCTCTCCTGCAGTGCGGGGGGGGGGGGGGGGGGTCACAGCTCGTCTGCACATGCACGGAAGTACTGCCACCTGACAGACCTGAGATCCGGACTCCGTGGACAGCCTCCTGGTATCGGGAACGGAGCAGATGAGATGCCGCTTGCCGGTGCTTCTGTCCGGGCACCACGTGCCCTGAGGTTCGAGGCACCGTGGGAAGGGATCCGGGTCATGTGACATGGATCTTTAGCCCTAGCAACGCTGCTGGTGTGAACATATGTGGGGCCCCATCAAAGTTTCACTGGGGGGGCCCCAGGAGTTGTAGTTACACCACTGGCCATCTACAGGGTGGGCCATTTATATGGATACACCTTTATAAAATGGGAATAGTTGGTGATATTAACTTCCTGTTTGTGGCACATTAGTATATGTGAGGGGGGAAACTTTTCAAGATGGGTGGTGACCATGGCGGCCATTTTGAAGTCGGCCATTTTGAATCCCACTTTTTTTTTTGTCAATAGAAAGAGGGTCAAGTGACACATCAAACTTATTGGGAATTTAACAAGAAAAACAATGGTGTGCTTGGTTGTAACGTAACTTTATTCTTTCATGAGTTACTTACAAGTTTCTGACCACTTATAAAATGTGTTCAATGTGCTGCCCATTGTGTTAGATTGTCAATGCAACCCTCTTCTCCCACTCTTCACACACTGATAGCAACACCACAAGAGAAATGCTAGCACAGGCTTCCAGTATCCGTAGTTTCAGGTGCTGCACACCTCGTATCTTCACAGCATAGACAATTGCCTTCAGATGACTCCAAAGATAAAACTCTAAGGAGGTCAGATCGGGAGACCTTGGGGGCCTTTCAACTGGCCCACAACGACCAATCCACTTTCCAGGAAACTGTTCATCTAGGAATGCTGGGACCTGACACCCATAATGTGGTGGTGCACCATCTTGCTGGAAAAACTCAGGGAACGTGACAGCTTCAGTGCATAAAGAGGAAAACACATCATCATGTAGCAAATTCACATATCCAGTTGCCTTGAGGTTTCCATTGATGAAGAATGGACCCACTATCTTTGTACCCCATATACCACACCGTCATCTGAAGGCAATTGTCTATGCTGTGAAGATACGAGATGTGCAGCACCTGAAACTATGGATACTGGAAGCCTGTGCTAGCATTTTTCCTGTGGAGTTGCTATCAGTGTGTGATGAGTGGGAGAAGAGGGTTGCATTGACAATCCAACACAATGGGAAGCACATTGAACACATTTTATGCGTGGTCAGAACTTGTAAATAACTCATGAAAGAATAAAGTTACGTTAAAACCAAGCACACCATTGTTTTTCTTGTTAAATTCCCAATAAGTTTGATGTGTCACATGACTCTCTTCCTATTCAAAAAACAAAAGTTAGATTCAAAATGGCCAACTTCAAAATGGCCGCCATGGTCACCACTCATCTTGAAAAGTCCCCCCCTCACATATACTAATGAGCCACAAACAGGAAGTTAATATCACCAACCATTCACATTTTATTAAGGTGTATCCATATAAATGGCCCGCCCTATACATACTATAGCCTATATCACACTTGCAAGGTTCCGACACATTTTCTTTCATATTTACCTGATTTATAAAGTTGAAAAATCCTTTTTCTTTCTCTGCTAAGTCATTTGAATTACATATTGGCCTGTTTTACTTGTAATGCCTTTTTTATGTGTTTTAAACTAAAGGTAATGGGGAATTATAATCCTTCATTGACAGTACGGTCTCCCCCCACTAACACATATAAATCTAATATCACACCAGCAGCTGGTAGCTTACACCTATTACTTGTCCTGTTATCATTTCACACCCATCCTACAGAGAAACGGAGGTTCATAAAGGTGAGATAGGAAAATAAGATTTGTTGTTTTCTGCATTATATAGAAACTTGATAGAAATAATAAACTGCAATCTGCGTTATTTTTTAGTGTCCTGATTTGATGTAATATACAGTAGATAAAGCTAAGGAACTGGCTGTTTTTTTTTTATAATCCAGGTTGTCCAATTGGATGGTAGGTCTTCTAGCTTGGGGCAGGTAATTTGGGCACCTGCGGCCCACCAGTAAAATAGGGGCACAGCTTAGACTACAATGTTAATTGTGGCTGTAACGCTGCCAAAAAGTAACATTGCATGTAACAAGCCCAAAAAGTAACATTTTTAGGCGGCATGAATATTGGCTGAGGGTTTGTTTTTTTTTCTAGCTGCAAAGGTGACGCAGATATCGGGGTTGGTTAGGCATTGATAGAGGGAGGGTTCAAATGAAGATAGGGTTAGGTTTAGGCATATTAGAAGAGCCATAATTTTTACATATATTTTACTACTAGTTGATGGCCCGGCGTTGCCTGGGTATTTGGTGGTGTTGGCTGCGCCCTAACGCACAATTACTCATTTACTCAATAACTAAGTTTGTGAGCTTTGCGGTCTTTGGCATCAATGATTTGCATTGAAATGAAACAAATCTGATTGGCTGTTTGTGGCTCCACCTCTTTTTCTGAAGACAATGACAAACTGTACCAGGTTTGAGGTTTGTGCCATTAACAGTGCAAGAATGGCAGCAATTAAATATTCCCCTTGAAAATCAATAGGTGAATTTTAATTGGCTTTTGTAGGCTCCACTCACTTTTCTGAATATTAATCCCAGTCACCAACTGTGCAAAGTTTGAGAACCCTGCCATTAACAGTGTAAAAATGGCTGCAGTTTACATTTTCCCAGTGAAATTTGTATTTGTCTCCGTCCACTTTTTGGTTATGGGGATAAAAAGTATTCTATATGTTATACCATTTGTGTGCCAAAGTTCATTCAAATCTGTTCAGCCATTGTTGCGTGATTGAGTAACAAACATCCAAACTTTTGCATTTATATTAGTGAGATTGTATTATCCACTGCCCAATAGTAGAATATCATTATTTTAATAACATTTATTTTGCTAGCGGCTATCCTTGGCACCCAAATTACAGAGGCACTTTTTTTACATACATGCCTTCTAAATGTGGGACTGCAGAAACAAGTGAAGTGTGGCCCGATGTTAGTCAAGGAGCAAAGATTTCTGCTGCCGATTGTTTGTGGCTGGTTGCTGGAAGCTCAATGGAATTGCCGTCTATACTTGTTGTTGCATCAGTATGGGTATGGAGAATGGGAGAGGTGGCAACAGCGTGGTCATCCAGCTGTTTCGTATGTTTCTTACCACCTCCCTAAAGGGGCACTACAGCGAAAAACTGTAAAATTTAAAATATGTGCAAACATATACAAATAAGAAGTACATTTTTTTCCAGAGTAAAATGAGCAATAAATTATGCTTCTCCTATGTTGCTGTCACTTACAGTAGGTAGTAGAAATCTGACAGAAGTGACAGGTTTTGGACTAGTCCATCTCTTTATAGGAGGTTCTCAGGGATTTATTTATTTTCAAAAGCACTTAGTAAATGGCAGTTGCTCTGTCCAACTGCCAAAAAACTGTGTAGCGAGCAGGGAAGCTGGCCAGCATCATTGTATAAATCCTTTTCAGGGAATATCTTTATAAAGAATAAAAGCCTTGCTGAGAATCCCCTATGAAGAGATGGACTAGTCCAAAACCTGTCACTTCTGTCAGATTTCTGCAACCTACTGTAAGTGACAGCAACATAGGTGAAAAGTAATTTATGGCTCATTTTACTCTGGAAAAAATGTACTTCTCATTTATCTATTCTATTTCAGGACCATTGTAGTCCCTTACACACTCCAATGAGTTCTGGGTCACCATGAGCTTGCTGGTTAGTCTGTACCTCTCGGTTTACAAGCCCTACTCCATAGAGCCAAATTAATCCATGCCATGCACTGATGAGGATCAAACAATCCGAAACAGTCTGTATGCATGTTGGATTATTATGGCTCTGTACAATTTAACAAGCTGACACATCATTGCATTCCAGCGGTTCTGGAGGTGTGTTTAGCTTCTAAGGGTACAATGGTTAATTTGCATATATTCAGCAGTGGTGCTCTGGGAGACATCTCGAGCTCACTCCAACCCAGTGGCGTAGCTAGAGATCATGGGGCCCCATAGCAAAACATTCATGGGGCCCTCAGATGTAGAGACTCTTAAGCAATGCGACCTGCCCCTACCCTATGGATGTGAGTTAATTGAGCAATTTACATTATCATACAATCAATATTGCACATAATTCATGTCCACTGAGACAAAGCCAGAGCTAGGAGTAACACAAAAAAGTTAGTAGTGAATACATTAAGTACCCACTGGGCCCCCTATGCTCCAGGGCCCCATAGCAGATGCTATGGCAGCTATGGCTATTGCTACGCCCCTGCTCCAACCTGAATTATCGCAAATTCTTTCTGTTTTAGGAAAGCAAATTTTTGTTTTTCTTAACATCTTAGTAAGGGGGCTTTTAGGACCATTGTAGTCCCTTACACACTCCAATGAGTTCTGGGTCACCATGAGCTTGCTGGTTAGTCTGTACCTCTCGGTTTACAAGCCCTACTCCATAGAGCCAAATTAATCCATGCCATGCACTGATGAGGATCAAACAATCCGAAACAGTCTGTATGCATGTTGGATTATTATGGCTCTGTACAATTTAACAAGATGACACATCATTGCATTCCAGCGGTTCTGGAGGTGTGTTTAGCTTCTAAGGGTACAATGGTTAATTTGCATATATTCAGCAGTGGTGCTCTGAGAGACATCTCGAGCTCACTCCAACCTGAATTATCGCAAATTCTTTCTGTTTTAGGAAAGCAAATTTTTGTTTTTTGTTTTTTTTATTTTTGTTTTTGTTTTTCATTTATCTATATTTGCACATATTTTAAATGTTACAGTTTTTCCGCAGTAGAGCCCCTTTAAGCACAATGCTTGGTTATTGGTGTTGCTTTTAAATGTTTTTACTCAGTTGTGTTTTTTTCACCAAAGCCATGTTACAGAAGGTCAGAAACAAATACTGCATCTACTCACAAATAGGCCATGGGTAAGCTCACCCTAACTTCTGAACTTGAAGGATGGGCATAAGGTGTGACCTGATGGTGCACCCTCCCCTTTAATGTCTCTCCCCAGTACCCTCATGTAGAGTGTGCATTGGAAGCTTATATGTGAATCATATTGTGTTGGATGTGTGGCCATAAGTATACCGTAATTACCTCTACCGGTCTTAGCTGTAGCCCTTGTGTCTACCTAACAGCTTTGAACTCTCACCAAGAGCCCTGAGGTTCACTGTCTTGTGAATTTAATGAAGCTGCAGAATCAGTTTGAAGTGGTAGGGTGGATATGAGGACTCCTGATGGACTTACAGGCTTTCAACATCTTTCATTTACCAGTTCTTGTTCAAGTTCCTGTAGGTTTGGATTTTTCACATTTGGCATGTTTTTTGGAGCACTGTTAGAACCAACTGCTTGGTATACTATAACTCACACATTTGACTGGAAAGCTAACATTGCCATAAGTGGTTAGCTCTGTTGCAAGGGTGTAACTATAGGGGAGCAGCCTTGTGACTGCAGGGGGGGGCCTAGAGCTGTGGGGCCACAAACTACTAACCTTTCCTCCCTCTAATACAAAGGTCCATCCTCCAGGTCAGGTGTTTTTTGTGGATACACTGGTTATGGTTGTGAAGCTCATGATGGCCAACCTCATTTTATAACATTTGAAAGATGGGCCCTCAGGCTGTAAGAATTAACAAATTAACACTAGCGAAGGGGCGTTAACAATTGAATAAGGATCACCATAGCGGCTGTTCTGGGGCTTTGTGTGCATGGCCAGTGTCGAGGATATGGGGGCCCGTAAGAAGGACAACTGTATATGTAGCCAGATGTAGCATCCTCCACCCCAGGTGCAGAGTAGCAGTAGCATAAGACAAGGGACTCACCGCTCTGGGCTCCACTGGCAGTCTACAGTCTCCTAGCATCCTTGTCTCCATGACTTCAGCACCCTCTCTTGTCATACTATCTGATCATAGAGACGCAGACGCCTGGAGAAAATAGATAGTTGGAGAAGCCTTGAGAAGTGAGTCACTTGTCTTATGCTCCTGCTACTCTGCACCATCTGGCTACTTATATGGGGGACCTTCTGCCTACTTATACTAGGGGGTCCTTCCAAACTACCGGTACTAGGATAAGGGTTCTTCTCATTACTTACACTGGGCCCCCCCAGACTACCAATACTTTGGAGGTCCTTCTGGCTACCTACACTGGGAGTCCTTCTGCCTATGTATATTGGGGGCCCTCTGGCTACTTATACTTGGGGAGCTACTTATACTAGTGGCCCAGCTACCTATACTGAGGTGGTTACCTCTGACTACCTATACTAGAGAGGCTACTTCTGGCTACCTTTATGGAGGACCCTGTTGCTACCTATACTGAGAGGTTTACCTCTGGCTACCTATACAAGGAGTCCTCTCTGGCTACCTATACTTAGGGGGGGCGGGGGGGCACTACTTCTAGCTAGGGCTATCAAATACTGAGGGGTACTTCTGGCTACTGTTACTGAAGGGCTATTTAATGCTGGGGGCCCCTCTGGCTACCTAAAGTTGTAGCATTCCAATTTTTTTTTTTGGGGGGGGGGGGGGGGGCAACCACAACTTTACTACTGGGCCCCATGATTTCTAGGTATGCCTTTGTGTGCGAACATTTGGGAGCACCACCAAAGTTTTGCTGGGGTGCCCCATGATTTGTAGTTAGGCCCCTGCTCTCTTGCCTTATATTCCAAAGGCTCCAGGTTCAGACCCTCCCAGGACACGAGGAAACACTGGACTGTGCTTACCCTAAAAGTTGGTGAGAACATAACTCTGATCCCACTGAATCAAAATCAAAGAAAAGAAAGTTAAGGTGGCATCAGGGCTGGTTCAAGGGGCACTAGGGCAAACTTAAGCTGCGGTCCACAAGAAGCCCCTGCACCATAGATGCACCACCAGGTTTAGTATTTTTCCCCTGATTTTTTCCCTCTAAACCTAGGTGTGTCCTATGGTCCTGAGCATCTTTGTAACGATTGGTGTAAGAAAGCACAGATTTTCTGATTATTGGTGATCTGCAGTATCACCAATAATACAGATGTTATACCTGATTATGTGGTGATCTGCAGAATCACCAATAATACAAGTATAGCAAGACACAGGACACACAGGTGTAAGATAGTGTTTTGGTGCAACAGTAATATTGGAGGAGATACCCACTATCCCAGAGGCGCTAGTGGAAGGGGGTATCTCTAAGGAACACAGTACTCAGTATCCCAGCAGGCTGGAGACTCAGAGTAATGGTGATAGTTTCACCTCAGGAGCGGGTGATACACAGTGAGACAATGTGGAGTGATCACTCGAGGGGCGAGTAATTCAGACTGTACTGCAGCAGGTGATTCCCTGAGGGGCAGGGGATCCAGACAGTGCTGTATTAACTAGTCACCTGAGGAGCAGGTGATTAAGACTGTACTGCAGCTCTCAATCTGGGGAGCAGGTGATTAAGACTGTACTGCAGCTATCAACCTGAGGAGCAGGTAATTAAGACTGTACTGCAGCTAGCAACCTGAGGAGCAGGTGATGAAGACTGTACTGCAGCTATCTACCTGAGGAGCAGATGATTCAGACTATACTGCAGCTATCTACCTGAGGAGCAGGTGATTCAGACTATACTGCAGCTATCTACCTGAGGAGCAGGTGATAACTAAACTGAGAGTCCCTCACCAGGACTAAGCTCCCTGGTGAGGGCAGAAGAGTCAGACAAGCAGGTTCGGCAACACATGGACAGATACGGTACAGAGACAGGAAGCTAAATCAGAGTAGTAGTTCAGGCAGAGTCGGCAACTTATATCACATAGGCAAAGGTACCGAATCAGAGAGCAGAAGAATAGTCAAACTAGCAGAAGGTCATAACAGATAATACAATTCAATTAGTACTTTAAGCTATCTACAGAATCTGGCTAAGTGTGGATCCCCAGCTCCAGCTGGTTCTAGCACACTTTGGGATCTGACTTGGTCTGAGTGCTAACACGTAGCATATGCAACAGCAGACGCGGAACAACTGACAGTCAGGTCCTATATATACTAAACGCGCTCTATAGCGCCGCCCCAGTCACTCAGCCAATCCATAACATAGCTGGAGTCAGCTGACCGAGTGATCAGCTGACTCCCCCCTTCTAGATGCATAAAGGTCCTTTCGCTCGGCGCGCGCGCGCGTAGCCCTCAGTCTATGAGCGATAGAAGGACCAGGCAAAGCACCAGCATGTAACAGTGCGGCGGAAACCGCCGGCTGCGACGCGGAGATAGCCGCCATGCCGCTTGCTCTTGCGGCGGTATCTCCGCTATCCATTCCAATCTTATAGTCCGAAAAATAAGGTACTTTTTCACTCACTTTTTGGTACTTTTTTCAATTGCAGTGCTGAAAAATTATTTTAAACAGAGGATGAAAAATTATCTCTTAGGAGAAAAGATGAATTGAGTAAGGGCCTTTATGCGCTGCGCAGCAGTGCGATGTGATGTCCCATTTACAGCACAACACAGCAATGAAGATACCGTGGGATTGCAAGCGTTGCATTCCGAACATCTGGCCATTTGCATTTACTACCATAATGTGAACAAGGACAAAGACTGCAGTCTCTACTCAATATTTGCCACTGATGATTGTGGATAATCATTATAATAATCTGAAAGACTGCAGTCTCTACTCAATATCTGCTACTAATGAGTGTGAATGCTTGTACATGCTCCAATCATATCCCGTCTTGACTACTGTAACACCCTACTCTGCGGTCTACCAAAAAGCAGTCTGGCACTTCTCCAGTCCCCAGGGCTGGATTTACCAAAAGGCACTGTAGGCACGTGCCTACAAGCGCCTGATGATGGAAAGGCAGCTCACTCCCCCCTTTCTTCCCTATACAGATTCCCGAGTAGAGCTACTTAATATTCAAGGTACCTCAAGCTACCTAATGCTAAGGGACACATGTAGCTATCTATGACGGGCAAGGGAAGTAAGGGAGAAGTGACAGCTGCGTTAGCCAGCACATCCATGGTGCGGTTTGGCGGGGGTTTGTAGGTTCATGGAGGGCAAAGTCTAAGGTAACAGGACATCTGTGCCTATAGGCTCCTGTGATGTAAACCCGGGCCTGCCAGTCACTTCTAAACCCTGCTGCCCATCTCCTCCACCTCTCTTCCTGCTCCTCTAAGGCAGCCCCACTCTGCCAAACTCTCCATTGTTTACCAGTTACCCAAAGGATCCAGCTACCATACTCTACACAAGCTGTCACCTCCATACATTTCCTCATTAATCTCCAGATACCTCCCCACCTGGAATCTTTGCTCCTCTCAGGAGACCCTTTTGTCCTCTAGCTTGGTCACCTCCTCTCACCTCCAGGACTTATCACGGGCAGTCCATCTCCTTTGGAACTCTTCCACAGCCTGTCCGTCATGCTCCAAGCCTGGACATCTTCAAATGTACTCGAAAAACACCCCTTTTCAGACAGGCCTATAAGTTGCTACATGTAGCGTTGGAGATTCATTGCCTCATCCACTAAGGGCCGGTTCACACTGGCACTTTTTGGTGATCCGATTTCCTTTCGAACGTATCTGTTTCCATTCTGTTGGTTCAGTTCCAATTCCCCATAACCCCCATTACCAAAGAAGATTTTTGCTGAATAGAATGGTCCATTTGTGCCCAGTGTATTTTAACGATCTGTTTCTCATTGCCTCCCATGCATTGCTTCGCCTCCGTTTCCGTTCAGCTGGGCTCTGTGGTTCGGAAAAATCACTGCAGCACCAAACTTGTGGTCTGTTCAGTGGAGAGAGCAGAATGGATCAGTTTGAACAGACCAATGCAGACAGATCCATGGGTTAACATTGGATCTGTTCACATCCGTTAGGATCCGATCCACTATGATCTGCGAACGGACCGTTTTTTAGTGTCAGTGTGTACCGGGTCTTAGGGCTTATAAGCAGCGCTTATGGAAACCCAATCGCAGGGACTTTAGAGAGTGCATAGACTGCACTAATGTTTCCATACATTCTCAGCTAAATCACAGCTCATAGTTGCCTGCATTTTTGGCCGATTGCCCCCGCAAACCCATTCAGCATAATGAATGGGATCGCAAGTGCCGCCCCCGGGGAGTCACGTGCAAAGCAGAGCGCACGGCTCTGCGTTGTATAATGGAAACGAGCCCTTACTTCCTTCCCTATTGTTTCCACCCCACTACCCTCTACATAATAAGCTCACAAGAGCAGGGACCTCCTCCTATTGTTTCTTATTTTGCTGTAATTTGCCATATGAATGTGTATCAATTTGAGTGATGTCTCAAACCACCCATTAACGATGTATGTATTTGTACTTGTATTGTTGGATGTAATAACTGTACAGTGTCTTGAACTTCTCATATGTATATATATGTTCACCAATATTTGTTTTGTACTATGTATATATGTTGCCCAATATTTGTTTAGCATTATACAGTTCTATGAAAATGTTGGCGCTATATAAATAAATAATATTAATAATCTGGAAGACTTCAGTCTCTACTCAATATCAGCTACTGATGATTGTGGATGATATAACAATAATAATCTGGAAGACTGCAGTCTCTACTCAATATCAGCTACTGATGATTGTGGATAATAATAATAATAATCTGGAAGACTGCAGTCTCTACTCAATATCAGCTACTGATGATTGTGGATGATAACAATAATAATCTGGAAGACTGCAGTCTCTACTCAATATCAGCTACTGATGATTGTGGATAATAATAATCTGGAAGACTGCAGCCTCTGTTCAATATCAGCTACTGGTGAGTATGGATAATACTGTTATAATCTGGTAGACTGCAGCCTCTGTTCAATATCAGCTACTGATGAGTGTGAATAATAGTAAAAAAGCTGTGATCTGCAAGGCTGCAGTCCCTGCTCAGCACCAGCTAGTGTAGTGATTGCAGCATGTGGGGATTTGCAGCATGTGGGGATTTGGAGCATGGCACTTGTGCTGGCTGTGAATCTCCCAGCAATAATCCTGGTTAATGAGGAGAGTGAGCTGGGACCGGCCCCGTTCGCTGGAGATCAGCTGATTGGATGAAGCGGCCAGTGAGGAACACCCCGGGGACAGAGTGAGACAGAGAGCGGGGCACGGGCTCAGAGTGTAGCGCTACACCGAGACCCCCTAACACCGCCTCCGGGACCGCGCCCCCACCCAACACCGCCTCCTGCACCCCTTATACACCGCCTGCCGCCCCGATCCCCCCCACACTGCACAGAGTACCCCACTAGATCACCACCTGTAGCACCCTGCGCCAACCTCACTACTTCTACAAAGACTATTCATCTGCACTCCCTCCAAAGTTGCACGGCAATGAGCTGGGGGTCCCATGCGAGGAGTCTCTGGCCACTGACATCTGCAGGGCTGATCCTACTATGGGCGATGCGCCTGGCGCTGGGGCAGAGTTCTCATTTTGGCTTTGAATACTTGATGGAGGAGAGCACAGAGGAGCCGAACTACAAGGACCCCTGCAAGGCTGGTAGGTGGTGGATGCGGATTGTTGGCTGTCTATTCAGCTGAGCCTTCTGATATAACTGAATGATAACTTCTGCCCTATACAATATTGCCTTTCAAATGCAAATCCATCACAAGAGCATTTGCATCTTTATTAATCTCTGTCCCAGGTTGCTTTTCAGCCTGACTTCTCATTATTATTGAACAGCTTACTGATCTGCTGTTAGTTCAGAATTCTTTCAAAGAGTCACATTTGGGACAATGATGTTACACTTTTCATTCGGCTTTCTTTTTTTTCCCCTTTTTTTTTGCGTGACATTGTTTCTAAACTGCATGTTTTGTGTGTGTGGATAGATAGATAGATAGATAGATAGATAGATAGATAGATAGATAGATAGATAGATAGATAGATAGATAGATAGTGAATTAGGATATTATGAAAAGCTAATATATATTCTATTTTTTATGTATTATGCTGGAGTCACATAATTTAATGACAGAGGTGAATGAACTATATAGCATGCATACACTTGCTTTTCAGAACCTGAAAGTTGAATATGAATTCCTGCAGATATTGTATACTGTCAGTGCTACTGCATATGGCTGTCATCATGTGCTTCTAGCACATAGTCCTCAGTATTACATTTCTTCAGCATTGGGACTGACAGCATTAGCCTAGAGCATCCTATTGACATCCTGTGGATGTAAAGATTGTGACTGCACCCGGATCCATTATCCATCTTATTAGTTTAGCATTGGTTCCTCTATATGTGTATTATATATGTGCAGTGAATAGTACTACCACTGTTTTGAAAAGTATATATATATATATATATATATATATATATATATATATATATATATATATATATATATATATATATATATATATATATATATATATATACTCTTAAAAATAGGAAGTGTGTTTCTTCCAGGGTAAAATAAGCCATAAATTACCTTTCTCCTATGTTGCTGTCATTTTCAGTAAGTAGTAGAAATCTGACATTATCGATAGGTTTTGGGTTAGTCCATCTCTCCATAGGAGATTCTCAGCATGGCCTTTATTCTTTGTAAAGACATTCCCTGAAAAAGATTTAGGGCTCGTTTCCACTGTAGCGGTGCGGAATCGCCTGGATTCCACCGCTGAAGAAATCGCATGCGGCTGCGTTTCCGCATGCAGATTTACCCGCGATTTCGCATGGCAAGGAGCCGTGCGAATTTAACCATGTCACTGCCTGTGTTAAGTTCCATTGGCTTTCATGCGAAATCGCATGCGAAATCGCGGGGAAATCCGCATGACAAAGCCGCATGCGATTTCCCTATTGAATACATTAGCGGCGATTCGCCCGCATTCCTGCCGCACGCGAATCTGCACGACCCTGTCGTGCAGATTTTCCCCGCACCGAAAAACGCCTCCGCCGCCGCACACATGGAAACAGCCCCATCCACTAACATTAAGTATGCGAATCCGCATGCAGTGCCCGCATGCGGATTCGCTATAGTGGAAACGAGCCCTTATACAAAGATGCTGGCCAGCCTATTTGCTTACGATACACTTTTTTGATAGTTGGACAAAGCAAATGTCATTCGCTAAGTACTTTTGAAAAAAATAAAGAAATCCCCCTATGAAGAAATGGGCTAGTCCCAAATTTGTCGGTTCTGTCAGATTTCTACTACCTACTGTAAGTGACCGCAACATAGGAGAAAAGTCATGCATGGTTCATTTTACTCTAGGAGAAATGCTCTTCTTATTTGTATATGTTTTGTTTTTTAAGATTTTCGCGACAATGGTCCTTTAATAGTTTCCTTATTCTGATTACACCTCTCAGACACTGCAGCTGTCCTTGGTCGGTTTTGAGGCTCCACATCAATAGAGTTCTTGGGTCTTATGTAAAACTAGCACTGTGGCCCCCGAGCTCCTTAGTTTTGTCACTGTTTGACATCTTTGTGTCAGCTAAAGTCAAGTTCACAGTGGTACGTTACGACGTAACGGCCACAATGCAAAGCAGCTTGCCATTCTACAATACTGCACCTATGCGACGTTCACAGTGCAGGGGGGGGGGGGGCAGTATAATGGCATGCGGCATCATAAAGCACTGCATGCAGTCGCGTGTTAACAGTGAAGCAAACTTTTCCTTCACTGAATGCTTCACTGTATGCGACGCTATGCCGGGATGTGTAGTGCTGCTTACCTGATCAGTTGCGTTGTGTTCCTGATGCTACAGGAAAAGCAACACCCACTTTGGATAAGCTGAGGTTCTGTTACACTTTATCAGGTGCTGTCAGGTGTAACTGAAAGGACAACTGATATGTAGTCCAGTGACCATGTTTCCCTATGGCCTCTTTCACACTATATGCTGAAAAATGAAGCTTTTTTCACAATGCACTGCTATGGATAATATATACCCTAAGGCTGCTTACACACTTAAGCTGGCCATACACTGGCCCGATTTGTGGCCGTTTCGACAGCAGATTCGATCACTGGGATCGAATCTGCTGCCAATCGTTCGCGCTAAACGCACCCGCTGATCCGATTTCCTCCCGAAATCGGATCGGTCCGTCGATCGCGCCATGCGGAAAAATACCGTCGATCGCCCGCGGGTAGGGAGCGCGTTGCTAGCGGCGGCCGATCCGATCAGGTATACATTACCTGACGCTGGCTCCCGGGCATCTTCTCCGCTCTGTTCCTGCTTCCATCCCAGCGTACATTAACTTCCTGTGTCACTGCAGTGACCAGGAAGTTCAAATAGAGGGCGCTCTATTTGAACTTCCTGGTCACGGAGTGACACAGTGTACGCTGGGATGCGGTGCGGGGTGCAGCGCGGAGAAGAGGACCCGGAGCCAGCTTTAGGTAATGTATACGGGGGGGGGGGGGGGGGAAGGCGTCAGGAGCAGCTCCACAGATTGTGATCGGTTTTAGGCTGAAACCGATTCACAATCTGTTTGCAGTAAAGGCAGCCATACGATCCCTGTCTGATCAGATTCGATCAGATAGGGATCTGTCAGCTGGTCGTTCTAATGGCAAATCGACCAGTGTATGGCTACCTTAAGACGTTACAGGCGCACGTTAGTGCAGCCTGTAACGCTCCCCCCAACGCACAGCAATGTAACACAAGTGGGCTGTTCACACTGCCCACGTTGCGTTACATGTAACGCTGCACGTTCTTCTGAAAGTGCATCGTACTATAGCGTTACAGCGGCTTAAGCCGCGTTAGACTGTTTGCACATGCTCAGTCATGTTGGGGAGGAGCGAAGAGCGGCCAGGCACATGGCTAGTTAATATTCACTGCACGTTGTGACGTGCAGTGTTTACTTCCTGGTGCGGCCGCTCTGTGCGGCGATTGGCCGTCGGGACCACGTGATGCCGCATGCATTCAAGAGTACGCATCACGGACGCCAGAGTGAGCTGCACAACGCGGCTCACTCTGACGTCCACATCGAAGAGCACCAGGCCTTGTGTTAGGTGCACGTTATGTGACCTTAACGTAGCACCTAACGCAACGTCTTGGTGTGCAAGTAGCCTAAGTACACACTGATCCCCTTGCAATGCACATAAAACATATTGCATTGGTTATCATACCTTGCTTCCTCTGGTAATGCGTGCATTGCAATACAGTGTCACGTTGCCATTCATTTGTAGCACAGGCATAACATGCGCAGTGTCAGGTAGCACACAACTATGATGGAATCCAATGCACTGTGGTGGCAACACGCACATGTGAATTTGCCCATTGTGGGAACATTGCAACCTGTTGTGTGATTTATAGTCTGCTGAAAAATGCACTGCAATGTGCATAGCGCAAATGCAACTTAGCCGATTGGCTGATTCTTCAGCTTTTGCTCTTGTTTTTAGCGCTAGTATGGTTGTGGTGTCCATAGGAAAAGTCTGCTAACGTCATTGGGTGGACAGCACCCTCTCGAACTGTCTATGCAGGATCAGTGGGGCTGATTTATGACCAGTGAAAAGAAAGCTAGTCCAAAAAAGGATTCCTGAGGCCTGGTGCACACCAAGCGTTTTTGGTAGTGTTTTCAAAAACGCTGCCGCTTGTGAAAGCGCTTGGCTAATGTATCTCAATGGGATGGTGCACACCAGCGGTTTTAGGTTTTTAATAAACCACAAACGTGGCTCCTGCAGCATTTTTGCGGTTTGCAGATGCGTTTCTCCCTCAATGAAAAGTATAGGAAAAGCTCAAGCTTTTCCAGGCGTTTTTGTTACAGAAGCTGTTCAGTAGCAGCTTTACTGTAACAATTTATGAAATTTGATACACAAAAACGCTAAGCATGTTTCGAAAACCTCTCTAAACATGCCTAGAATCGCTCTGAAAATCTGCTTCAAAAACCTCTAGCGTTTTGCAGATCTGCTAGAGGTTTTTGGTGTGCACTGGGCCTTACTCCTGAAAAAACAGTTAGAATGGGACTAATGGCAATTTTAAGCACCATATTTACCTGATTGAAACTGGAAATATTGTTTTGACATCTTGCACCACTTGGACTAGCTTAGGACTGGTTGATGCAGTACAATACTTTACAATGGCAACCTTGATGATGATCTTCTGTCACCTGTGCTCCCTCTGCACTCAGTGAGATTAATGCTGCATACACACTTGAGATAAGTCTTTGGAAAAGGCAAGATCACAGACCAATTTTACCCCATTCCATGTAGTATGAGAGCCATACCTACACAGTCTATTCTATGGAGCTGAACTCCCCATCAGCTAAAATCTTTGCAAGATGCTGCACACACAGATGCTGTACACATTCAAAAGATCATTATCTGCAAAAGATCTCTTCCTGCAATATATCCATTCCTGCAAAATGCATTCATAGTCTATGAGATCTGCAGATCCTCATACACACCTTGTTTAACAGACTTCATCTGCATATCTCGCAATCATCTGCAGATCTGAAAATCCATCCTGGTGGATCTGATCTGCAGATGATCTGCAGATGATTGCCTGTTAAACAAGGTGTGTATGAGGATCTCCAGATCTCATAGACTATGAATGCATTTTGCAGGAATGGATCTTTTGCAGGAAGAGATCTTTTGCAGATACTGATCTTTTGAGTGTGTACGGGCATCTTTGTGTGCAGCATCTTGCAAAGATTTTATCTGATGGGGAGTGCAGCTCCATAGAATAAACTGTGTAGAGTATGGCTCTCATACTACATGGAATGGGGTAAAATTGGTCTGTGATCTTGCCTTTTCCAAAGACTTTTATCTCAAGTGTGTATGCAGCAAAAGAATGGCCATGTTTGATCAATGTCTGATTGATAAAACAGCCAAACATTGGGCAAATTTACTTTTTTTTTTTTAAGCAGATAATTGGGCGCTAGTCTAGTTTAGGGGACCCAGCAGGAAACCACATTGGGTTGACAGCGCCCTCTCAATCGGCTAGGTTTCAGATAGGTTGTAGTAAACTACGCCCACATAATTCGGCCAATCACGACGCTTCTTGCTGATAGAGATTGCTGTGGTTGGAGAGCTGCCACCATAATGTTTCCTGCTCGGTTGCTCTAAACTAGACTAAAGCCCCGTCTACACGGGGAGATGTTGTGGCGATCGGCGGCCTCTTGCGCGTCCCCGCGCGTGCCTGCCGCGTCCCCGCTCGCTGCGCGTGCGCCGCATTCAATTCCCCGCTCGTCCCCGCCGGCGCCGCTTATCTCCCGCACGATTTCTTGCCATTGTCCCCTCGCGGGGATCGAGCAGGGAATCGGCGATGCGGAGATCCGTCCTGTCGGATCTTGATAAGGAGCATCGCGGCCGCATCTACTCGTGTAGATGCGGCTTAAGGCCAGAAACCCACTAGGAGCGATTTCTAATCGCTAGTGATTTGAAAAGCTAATGCAATGCTATGGGTGATTTTTATAAAATCAAATCGCTCAAGTGGGATCACACCCATAACATTACATTAGCGGGAGCTTTCAAATCGCAAATCGCTCAGAAAATCGCTCCTAGTGGATTTCTGGCCTAACATTGATTTTCATTTTATTTGATGTTTATATTAAGTTTAACTCTAAATGTATTAAAATGTAAACACATTGTGTAGTGTATGTATAACTTCAGTTAACAGCTAAAAGCTCATTGGTTGTTCTGGGCAACTTTTTCACTTCAGGTTAGGAACACACTAGGTAGTGCATGAAAAGTAGCGATTTGCTGCATATGCGTTTTGAGTGCATTTTTCAAGCTTTTTTTTTTTTTCCTTTTTGTATGTTTGCATTTTTTCCCACACATGCGGTTTTCTTGTGTTTTGCATGCGTTTGCGGTTTGCGTATATAAATCGCATATGCGTTTTGCATGCCTTCTTTTTATGCACATCATTAGGAAGTCAACAGGAAGTGGAATTTTTTTAAAAAAAGCATACAAAACGCATTAAAAATGCACTAAAACGCAATACCGCGTCACCATTGATAAATATGCAGCAAGACCAGTGTTTTTAAAGACGCACATTGCAGAACGCAACCATATGCATTTTTTCATGCGACCCTTTTACTTCTATTATGTGCGTTTTTGCTGTATTCCTACCTTCAAGGTGTGTACACACGCACAGTGGGTGTCACCCAAAGGGATCGGGACCCTTAGGTGACAATTCTGGGACTTAGTGCTGTTCAGGCAGAGAGCAACGTGCCTGGTTGTATGGGAGTTGGGACAATGGCAATGGAATGACCTCCGGGGGGTGTTAAGAAAGGAAAAATGCCATCCTTTTTTCACATCCCTGAACATTCTCAGGGTCACCTGCACACATGCTCGATTCATGGCTAAGTTTAGTATAGCTTCTGTAAACACCCTCAACATTAACGCTCAGTCAGCACCAACATTTCAGCTTCAACTTCATTGGTTGTTGGAGGCAATGGCTCCAAATTTGCTACAATATCCTTTGCACCTGCCTTGATAAAACAAACCTGAACCTGCAAATGACAGTTTGAATACAGCCTCATTCACCATTACCAGTATAAACAAACACAATGGTCTGCGGCACCTGCATGGTGGGTACATATTGGAGGCTGTTCAACTGCTTTTGGAGCAGACTGGCTCATAATGGATGGCAAACACAGACAAGGCACTAATTGGGGAGAGCAGACACAAAGATAAATAGCAATAATCTGTAAATAATTAACTTCGTCAGGTTTTTTTTTTAGGAGTCTCTGTGTTCAAAATGTTCCCCACAAATCCTTCATACATAAACAGTGACAAGCAAGTGCGAGCGCATGTCGTCACGGGAGTGATCAATCTGCTGTCACCAAAGAAAGCCATGATTAATGCCTCTGTTGTTTGGAGCTGAAAAGTAGGCATTGGTCCTTTCCTAATGAATTCAGGCATAACTGCTACTGTGATGAATCTCCTCACCTACTTAAAGTGGATCTGAACTCCTGCACAAGAAAAACACAGATTAATCCACCCTGTTTGTGTTTAGTGAATAGCCTGTCTAATTCCCCCTCACCTGCAAGTAATCACAATTTGGGCCTGCAGCTGTGTTAGTTCAGGAATCTCGGCAGCCTCAGCTAATTTGTAAACGTGTAGGGTGTTAGCCCCTTGTCGCCTTCCATGAAAGGAGGAAGTAGGCACACTGCAGATTTATTGCAGGAGTTCTGAGTTCAGGTCCTTTTTTATGCTGGGAATACACGGCTCGATTCTGAGTCGTTTAGATGGCTCGATAGATAATTTCCGACACGTCCGATCTCCCGCCCGATCGTTTCGCCGCTCGATTCTGCATTGAGGACAATGGAAAAAGATAAGAAAAACAAGCAGAACATAAGATAATCGCCTGCAGAATCAAGCGGGGAATCAATGGAGCGGAAGAATCAAGCGGCAAAATCGAGCCATGTGTCCAGCATAAGACTGCAGGTGGGGAGGGGTTAATCACTGGCGTCCCAGTCAGCGACTTGCAAAATTCCTGTTTAGATTATTTGATTGTGAGGCTCCAATTCTAGATCCTTTCCTAAATATCCTGGTTACTCATTTGAGAAGGAGACCTGAAATAAGAACACATCTCTATTCAGTAAGCTTACATGACTGCCATTACCGTTTGTAAATAGTTGCTTGCATAAGGGTTGAATGTGCAAATTTCCAGTTCAACTTGAACCAATATTTGCAAAGAAATTAAACTTAAAGTACCACTAAAGCAACTGTCCCAAAAAAAATATGATACTCGCCTATGGAAAGGGAATGCTCTGGATCTCATAGAGCCTTCCCGGTCCTTGCTTTGTGTCCTTGTTCCAGCGCTGTCACCCTATTGAAGAATTTGACCAACTGGTTGTATATACGCCTTTCGAGAATCTTCAGAAGCACTTTGCTCATGCGCAATATGGAGCCACCTGTCTTCGAATCACAAATTTATAAGGGGGGGACAGCGAGGGAATGAGGGGACAGCGTACTGGGAACGCTCCTTGAGAACAATCCCCCTCCCTAGGTGTATTTTTGACAGTCACTTAGGTATTCCTTTAATTACATAATCTGCTGCTCTAGTTAACCATCCTAATTTTTTTTTATACATATAATGGCAAATTTGGATTAGCTAGTATTACACAAAATTTAGTGCATTGTACACCTGTACTGTTTAACTACTTAGGGCTCGTTTCCACTTCTGAGATTTCGCAGGCGATTCTGCAGTTTCCCCACACATGATTCGCACGGGGAAACTCTGCCATAGGGGATGACGGGGCCGCGGCGGAATCGCTTGCGGGAGCGATTCGGCCGGAACCTCCTGCAGAATTCGCAGCGGAGACTGCGAATCTTATAGCCGTGCATGGCACGGCTCATCAGATTTGCCTGCGATCCCGCCCACCCGCTCAGTGCCAGCGTGCGTCACCGCACTAGTGGAAACGAGCCCTTAAAGACCGCCCCATGCCAATGGGTGTGGTCGCGGCGGCAGCCCCAGGACCGCCTAACGCCAATTGGCATCAGGTCCTGGAGACAGCTACTGAAGGAGATCGCGCGCAGGGTGCGCGCACATCTCCTTCTCGGGGGGGGGGGGGGGGAGACTGTTAGACGGCGTCTATTTACATGTACAGCGCTGCGATCATCAGCAGTGCTGTACTGGGGACGGGGGGGGTGTCACTCTTCTGCTGTGTTGTGCCGCCCTGCAGCTTGGCCTTAAAGCTGCAGTGGCCAATTACAGGAAAAACAGCCTGGTCTTTTGGGGGGTTTAGCACTGTGGTCCTCAAGTGGTTAAAGAATGCATATATTTAATATATCTGGCTGGCAGAATCTCAAAGCACCATTTCCTGTTGAGGTGAAAGTGCAATTTTATGGGAGAGACAGCTTTCCAAACTCCTCCCCTTATTCCATCCGTGCCTACGTATTAACTATTTTTTGTCTTTATAAAGGATGCACTGTTGTCTCATAATACTGCTGTGGGTAGTTCCCAGTAAGGATAGTCAATGAGATACTAATTGTTTCAAGAGTATGCAGTCTCTATGCTAATTTTAGCCTCTCACATATCATCCCTAATTCCTAATGCAGGAAAGTATACATGCACCATTCTGGTGGCATTCATCTCTGGGTATTAAAGGAGTTTGAGTTCAGTTATTGTATTTATCAGATTCATAACTTTTCTACCCTTAGGCCACTTTTGTTGCTCTCATTCCATGTGCAGCTCTCTTCTGTGAGTAACATCCATATACAGCAGACTCTTTCTTTCATGCACAATTCCCTTGAAAAGAATCTTTCCTCTTTCATTTGCTACTTCCCATTTGCAGCTTCCCTTTTCTATTTGCAATCATCTCTTCTATATTCAGCAACACCTTTTCCATGTCCAGCCACCCCCATGGATAGCAGCTGCCCACGACCCAGGCCTTGGCTGCCTTTCCAGTATTCTGACCCTGTTGATAGGCCCTTTAATCTTTCATGTGGGTCACTTCCATGTGACTGGTGTACAGCTGATGTTTTCCCATTATTTCATTACAAATGAAAATCAGAAGCTGTGTTGTGCTATGCACATCATTGCTTTTATCAAGTGCCTAAGGCCCCTTTTACACTTAATCAGTTGCTCTCAGTTATAACTGAAAGAGAACTGATTTTCAAAGTGATCCCTGTTTCCCTATGGCACATTTACCACTATATGCGTTATAACTGAGCTTTTTTACAATGCACTGCTATGGAAAAAAAGCGTACTAACACACACTAACAAGTACCAACGCAAAAGGGCCCTAAGAGTGAAGTTTTATTTTGTCTCTTCACACTTGTCTGAGTAGACAGCTACCATATATTTATACTGTAGCTATGTCAAGATCTTTAGTGTCCCTGCAGATTGTACTCATTGAACACAGCAACCTACTAATACCATGTACTAATACCTTGTTTTCATCTTTCCACTGTTGGCTTAATATTATTTACTCAGTGAATTGTTCTTTTCTTTGACATCAAAGTAAAGGTAGCCATACACTGGTCGATTTGCCATCAGATTCGACCAACAGATAGATCCCACTCTGATCGAATCTGATCAGAGAAGGCCCGTTTCCACTATCGCGAATCCGCATGCGTTGCCCGCATGCAGATTCGCACAGCCAATACAAGTGGATGGGCCTGTTTCCACTTGTCAGTTTTGCTGTGCGTTTCTCTGTGCAGGATTTTTCTGCATGGCACAGCCCTCAGAATTCGCCTGCATGTGGAATGCAGGCGAATCGCACGCAATGCATTTAATAGGGAAATCGCATGCGTTTTCCCCATGCGTTTTTTCCTGCGAATTCGCATAGGTACCCATGTTAATTCACACAAGCAGTGACATGGTTAAAATCGCATCACTCTAACCTATGCGAAATCGCGGCAAAAAACTCATGCGGAATCGCACCCGCATGCGATTTGCCTGCGGTGATTCGCCGGCGATTACGCAACGCTATAGTGGAAACGGGCCCTATGGGATCGTATGGCTGCCTTTACTGCAAACAGATTGGTTTCATGCTGAAATCTATTCACAATCACAATCTGTGAAGCTGACACCGCCCTCCCCCCCCCCCCCCCGCATACATTACCTGCTGCGGCCGGCGCGAGTTCCCCTCTGTCCCCGCGGCTTCTTCTCTGCGCTGGGTTCCGGACCGGCTGCAGCTTCATTGAACTGCCTGTCCAAGGAAGCTTAAACAGTAGAGGGCGCTCTACTGTTTAAACTTCCTGCCAGGACAGGAAGTTCAATGAAGCTGCAGCCGGTCCGGAACCCAGCGCGGAGAAGAAGCCGTGGGGACAGAGGGGAACTCGCTCTGGCCGGAGCAGGTATTGTATTGCAGGTAGCGCTGGTGATCGACCAAAATCTTCCGCACGGACGGATCGACGGGAACGATTGATTTCGGACGGAAATCGATCGTTCTGTCAGTGTTTGCGCAACGATTTCAGCAGAGCTGTGAAGTCGGAGTTGGAGTCGGGGCAATGTTGGGACACCCGGAGTCGGAATTGGAGTCGGAGTCATTGATTTCATAAACTGAGGAGTTGGAGTCGGATAATTTTTGTACAAAATCCACAGCCCTGTTAAGTATTAGACTAAGGAGTCGGAGTCGGGGTCGAAAGATTTTTGTACCGACTCTACAGCCCTGGATTTCACAGCAGATTCGATCACAGCGATCGAATCTGCTGTATATCGGTGGGAAAATCGTAGGTGTATGTGTCCCTTTATACTAGTTCCTACACTGGCAAAGGATTATGACACAGATGTTCAGTGAAGGGCAGCAAGGCAAGACTGTGATGAGAATGTAATTGATCTGTAAAGCTAAGTACATACTTGAGATAAAAGTCTTTGGAAAATGAAAGATCACTGTCCAATTTCACCACCTTCCATGTAGTATGAGAGCCATACTCTACACAGTCTATTCTATTGAGCTGAACTCATCAGATAAAAATCTCTGCAAGATCAGATATTCATCTGCAGATCTGAAGATCCATCCTGGTGGTATGTATGAGATCTTCTGATATTATAGACTATGAATGAATTTTGCAAAAATTCAATTATACCAACTAGTGTTGGGCGAACAGTGTTCGCCACTGTTCGGGTTCTGCAGAACATCACCCTGTTCGGGTGATGTTCGAGTTCGGCCACATGGCCGAACTAAGAGCGCATGGCCGAACGTTCCCCGAACGTTCGGCTAGCGCTGTGATTGGCCGAACGGGTCACGTGGTTCGGGCCCGAACGCGCTCTGATTGGCCGAACGGTCACGTGGTTCGGGTAAATAAATACCCGAACCACGTCATATCTCCGCCATTTGTCTGTGGGTTTAGCTTTGGGTAGGCAGGCAGGGTAGTTCGCTCTCCAGCCACGCTAGCCAGGGTCCCCCCCAGTCATTGTGTGTCGCTGCTGGGAACAGTAGTACACCGCTCGCTCAGCCACACTATATATAGCATTGTTTACTGCCACTGTGTACCTCGCTCAGCCACGCTATATATATAGCATTGTGTTTTCTGACACTCTGTGTACACGGCTTAGCCTGACTAATATAGCATTGTGTGTACTGCCACTGTGCACCTCGCTCAGCCACGCTATATATAGCATTGTGTGTACTGCCACTGTGCACCTCGCTCAGCCACGCTATATATAGCATTGTGTGTACTGCCACTGTGCACCTCGCTCAGCCACGCTATATATAGCATTGTGTGTACTGCCACTGTGCACCTCGCTCAGCCACGCTATATATATAGCATTGTGTTTTCTGACACTCTGTGTACACGGCTTAGCCTGACTAATATAGCATTGTGTGTACTGCCACTGTGCACCTCGCTCAGCCACGCTATATATAGCATTGTGTGTACTGCCACTGTGCACCTCGCTCAGCCACGCTATATATAGCATTGTGTTTTCTGACACTCTGTGTACACGGCTTAGCCTGACTAATATAGCATTGTGTGTACTGCCACTGTGCACCTCGCTCAGCCACGCTATATATAGCATTGTGTTTACTGCCACTCTGTGTACACCGCTCAGCCAGACTATATACCGTTGTTTACTGACACTCTGTGTACACCGCTCAGCCAGACTATATACCATTGTTTACTGACACTCTGTGTACACCGCTCAGCCAGACTATATACCATTGTTTACTGACACTCTCTCAGCCAGACTATATTGCATTGTTTACTGACACTCTGTGTACACCGCTCAGCCAGACTATATACCATTGTTTACTGACACTCTGTGTACACCGCTCAGCCAGACTATATACCATTGTTTACTGACACTCTGTGTACACCGCTCAGCCAGACTATATACCATTGTTTACTGACACTCTGTGTACACCGCTCAGCCAGACTATATACCATTGTTTACTGACACTCTGTGTACACCGCTCAGCCAGACTATATACCATTGTTTACTGACACTCTGTGTACACCGCTCAGCCAGACTATATACCATTGTTTACTGACACTCTGTGTACACCGCTCAGCCAGACTATATACCATTGTTTACTGACACTCTGTGTACACCTCTCAGCCAGACTATATTGCATTGTTTACTGACACTCTGTGTACACCGCTCAGCCAGACTATATACCATTGTTTACTGACACTCTGTGTACACCGCTCAGCCAGACTATATACCATTGTTTACTGACACTCTGTGTACACCGCTCAGCCAGACTATATACCATTGTTTACTGACACTCTGTGTACACCGCTCAGCCAGACTATATACCATTGTTTACTGACACTCTGTGTACACCTCTCAGCCAGACTATATTGCATTGTTTACTGACACTCTGTGTACACCTCTCAGCCAGACTATATTGCATTGTTTACTGACACTCTCTGTACACCGCTCAGCCAGACTATATACCATTGTTTACTGACACTCTGTGTACACCGCTCAGCCAGACTATATACCATTGTTTACTGACACTCTGTGTACACCGCTCAGCCAGACTATATACCATTGTTTACTGACACTCTGTGTACACCGCTCAGCCAGACTATATACCATTGTTTACTGACACTCTGTGTACACTGCTCAGCCAGACTATATACCATTGTTTACTGCCACTCTGATTCTGCTGGGAACAGTAGTACACCGCTCGCTCAGCCAGACTATATGGCATTGTGTTTACTGCCACTCTGTGTACACCGCTCAGCCACACTATATAGCATTGCGTACTCTGCCAGTCAGTGTGTATATTGCTGGGATCAGTAATACTCCACTCACCGTCAACCACTATATGAGCTCAACATGAGTTCCCCAGAGACCTCCGCTGTGAGCAGCACTCCCAACAACCGCAACAGCCAACGCCCCACGCAAGCTATAACATCCACCCCAGCAGCCAGTGGTCAGCAGCAGCCCTCCCCGGAGGAGAACGTTGTGTCCATCGGTCCGGCGCCAGAGCGATTAATGAGGGCTGCCATTGAGGAGATGATGGGGCCTGATGTGGAGGAGGAGGTCTGGCTCAGGCCAGCATCCCAAGTTAATGTTGAGGACGATGAGGGGTCTGTGTCTGGGGATGTTGGGGTGGCAGAGGTGGTGGGTGGGTCAGACTCAGGAGAAGAGTTGTATGATGAGGATGATGATCGGGACCATCTGTATGTGCCTCAGAGTCTGACCCCGGAAAACATGTTGTATCGTGTGTTTAGGTACTAAAATCTGCGTTCCCTCCCAGTAGTGTTGGGCGAACAGTGTTTGCCACTGTTCGGGTTCTGCAGAACATCACCCTGTTCGGGGTGACTATATAGCAGACTATATAGCATTGTGTTTAATGCCACTCTGTGTACACGGCTCAGCCACACTATATAGCATTGTGTTTACTTCCACTCTGTGTCTGCTGGGAACAGTAGTACACCGCTCACCCGCCACTGTATAGCATTTCTGTACTGCCACTGTACTGCTGCCAGTCAGCGTGTACTTTAAGGATAAGTGAAATGAGGAAGAAATCCGGTGAAAGAGGGAGGGGCAAGGGAAGAGGTGTTTCCCCTGACGGTTCACGTACAGGCCACAGGGGAGCACCCAAGAAAACCCACTCAATACCGCCCATGTTGTCCAGGACAACAACCCTCACAGATCCAAAAGAACAGGACCAGATAATTACTTGGATGACCTCTCAAGCGTCCAGTAGTGGGTTAAGCAGCACCAGCACATCACGCACGAGGTCCGAGTCCTCAGCCAGTTACAAGGAGCCAGTGGGCACAAAGCTGACACAACCGGCAGCGACACCACGCACACAACTGCCAGATAACCAGACGACGTTGGAGTGAGCTGCGCAGAGGTTGTTCTGGGGAGCTCTACTCCACGGCGGCGGCCCCCCACAATGACATTTGACGAGTTTGAGGAGATGGAAGAGGAGGGTATGGACAATGTGGACATAGACCCAGATTTTGTTTGTGAACGAGAACATCGCCGTCGTAGCAGCAGCACAGATGAGTCTGTTGAGGAACCCACTGCTGCACGAGTTCGCCTTGTGCCACAAGGTAGGCGGCGCGCAATTTCAGGCACCGCAAGCATGGTTCAAGTGAGAGGCAAAAGAGGCGCAAACAGAAATCGCCAGCAAGGCAGGTGCTCCAAAGTCTGGGCTTTCTTTGAAGACTGCACTGAGGATGTTACCATGGCGATTTGCAAGGTGTGCAAGACCCGCCTGAGCAGGGGGAAAAGTATTAACCTTCCCAGCGTTCAATTTCCCCAGGATTTCTGTGCAAACAGTGATAACATTTATTTTTAAAACTTTTTTTTTCCTGTAACTTGCCAAAATGTGTCAAGCAAGGGTCTAGTATACAGTGCAGGAGAGTATTGATGTGTATGCATGTTTATACTGTTCACAGCATGTTTTTTTGAACGGACATTTCTGTCCATACCGCTAGGGAGGTTAACAACCTCTCCACCACCAGCATGAGCCGCCACATTCTATCCAAACATCCCACACTGTGGGCAAACGCGGCAGGACAGGGTACCACCAGCAACACTGCCTCCCTTGGGTTCACCAGACTCACCACCAGACCCGCCTCAGCAGCAGCAGTAGTCCAGCCATTGCGTGGTTCACAACATTCACAAACATCAGACGATGCTGACACTGTCACTTTCCGGACTAGTGCTCTTGAGGTCTCCCAGTGTTCATCAAACACAACAACCAACAGCCCTTCGGTGTGCAGCCCTACGGTTGAGTTGTCTGTCTCTGAGATGTTTGAGCGCAAGAGGAAATTGCCAGCAAATGACCCCCGGGCCGTGGCAGTAACAGCCAGCCAGCATAGCCAAGGTTCTGGCCTGCAAAATGCTGCCATATCGAGTGGTGGAGACAAACAGCTTCAAGGGCATGATGTCAGTGGCCATCCCACGTTACGTGGTTCCCAGCCGCTACCACTTTGCGCGCTCTGCAGTGCCTGAGTTGCATGAGCACGTGGTCAGCTAAATAACCCGAAGCTTGAAGAATGCCGTTGCCTGCAAGGTTCACCTCACCACTGACACCTGGACGAGTGCGTTCGGCCAGGGTCGATACATCTCCCTTACCGCGCACTGGGTGAACCTTGTGGAGCCTGGCAGCGATTCCTCACCTGCTACGGCGCGGGTGTTGCCCACGCCGCAAACAGCTGCACCGCCGTCCCTCCCACTGGATAACAACAGCAGCACCTACTTCTCTGACTCCTTCTCCTCCAACGCATCTCAAAGCTGTACCTCATCCGGAAACGCTAACCCAGCACCAGCAGCAGTAGGATCGTGGAAGCAGTGCAGCACAGCTGTTGGCATGCGTCAGCAAGCGTTGCTGAAGCTGATCTGCCTTGGGGATAAGCAGAACACAGGGGAGGAAATTTGGAGGGGAATAAAGGAACAGACAGATTTGTGGCTGGCACCGCTGGACCTGAAACCGGGCATGAAGCTAGACACCTGGCACGAACTGGCAATGTACGCAATAGAGGTGCTGGCTTGCCCGGCAGCCAGCGTTATGTCGGAACGCTGTTTCAGTGCTGCCGGAGGCATCGTCACAGATCGGCGTATCCGCCTCTCCACAGAAAATGCAGACCGTCTGACTCAAATTAAAATGAATCAATCCTGGATTGGAAACGACTACGCAACACTCCAGGACCCCAACCAAGTAACATGACCAATGAACATCTGGGATGGTTTAGCGTTTCCGGTCCCTGTTTATTGAACCTCTCATCTGTATTACATTTATGACTGCATGGCGGTACAAAGCATGCTATCCGCACGCTTCTTGTCCTCATGCAAGGCCTGGGTTGTTGTGTCTCACAAAGCGTGGCCTTCTCCTCCTGCGCCTCCTCCTGTTCCATCACGTGTGCTGCTGCTGCTGGGTTAGCGTTGCCGGTCCCTGTTTATAGAACCTCTTATCTTTATTACATTTATGACTGCATGCATGGCGGTAAAAAGCATGCTATCCGCACGCTTTTTGTCCTCATGCAAGGCCTGGGTTGTTGTGTCTCACAAAGCGTGGCCTTCTCCTCCTGCGCCTCCTCCTGTTCCATCACGTGTGCTGCTGCTGCTGCTGCTGGGTTAGCGTTGCCGGTCCCTGTTTATGGAACCTCTTATCTTTATTACATTTATGACTGCATGGCGGTACAAAGCATGCTATCCGCACGCTTCTTGTCCTCATGCAAGGCCTGGGTTGTTGTGTCTCACAAAGCGTGGCCTTCTCCTCCTGCGCCTCCTCCTGTTCCATCACGTGTGCTGCTGCTGCTGCTGCTGGGTTAGCGTTGCCGGTCCTTGTTTATGGAGCCTCTTATCTTTATTACATTTATGACTGCATGGTGGTACAAAGCATGCTATCCGCACGCTTCTTGCCCTCATGCAAGGCCGGGGTTGTTGTGTCTCACAAAGCGTGGCCTTCTCCTCCTGCGCCTCCTCCTGTTCCATCACGTGTGCTGCTGCTGGGTTAGTGTTACCGGTCCCTTTTCCTGGAACCTCTTATATGTATTACATTTATGACTGCATGCCGACAAAAAACATGTTACCTGTGCAAAGAAAACAGACATTTCCCGCATTTAAAAGACAGTTTTCCCTTTGAAACTTTAAAATCGATTTCTCAAAAACTATAAGCTCTTTTTGCTAATTTTTTTTTCCTCTTGTACCCACTCCCAAGGTGCACATACCCTGTAAATTTGGGGTATGTAGCATGTAAGGAGGCTTTACAAACCACAAAAGTTCGGGTCCCCATTGACTTCCATTATGTTCGGAGTTCGGGTCGAACACCCGAACATCGCGGCCATGTTCGGCCTGTTCGGCCCGAACCCGAACATCTAGATGTTCGCCCAACACTAATACCAACCCCCATGGAACATTTTGGGTTCTTTAATACTAAGTGAGCGTTTAAACACCCCAACTTACCTGAGTTTTGCTGCTGGCCATGTCCATCCCTTTATGACCACAGTGTACCCATCTTCTGACGGCTACTTCCAACTGGATAATGCACCATGCCACAAAATGCATCATCTCAAACTAGTTTCTTGAACATGGCAATGAGTTGAATGCACTCCATAGTCACTAGATCACAATCTAATAGAGTTCCCTTTGGATTTGGTGGGATGGGAGATTTGCATAATGAGTGTGCTACCAATAAATTTGCAGCAACAACCACCATGTCGCTATAGACCAAATCTCAGAGAAATGTTTTCAAAACCTTGTTGAATCTATGTCATGAAGAATTAAGGCAGTTCTGAAGGCAAAATGGTGTTCACCCCGGTACTAACAAGGTGTACCTAATTAAGTGGCCAGTGACTTTATATGAATACAATTTCTTATGACACAGATAATAGTCATAATAAAGTACTTCCCTACTTTAAAGCAGTAGGATTAGCCATACTATGCCAGGGGAAAAAAATCACATATATAAGTAGATAAATACTTGAACTACTTACATAACACATGTATTGTACTGTCCATGTTTTGATTTCAGTGAATTTTATATAGTAAATTAAGAGAATTCTTTTCCTGGTGGGGGCCATGTCTTTTGCCCACAGTTTAGGCTAAATCCTGATGTCATTTCTGCCCTTTACTTTTTTTCTTTTCTCCTCCAACCGCTGAGTCACCTAAGCCTTGCTTGTAAACACAAGTGAGCAGGGGATCAAGTTTCAGATAAGCAGCTAGGTAGGGAAATAAATGGAAGAGAAGGAATATATTATAGATAAAAAGAACCCCCAGCATGCAACTGTTTGGCACTGACTGCTAAAGGGCCAGTGCTCCTTAAGGTAGCCATACACTGGTCGATTTGCCATCAGATTCGACCAACGGATAGATCCCTCTCTGATCGAATCTGATCAGAGAGGGATCGTATGGCTGCCTTTACTGCAAACAGATTGTGAATCGATTTCAGCATGAAACCGTTCACAATCTGGTGGTGGTGGTGCTGCTGCCGCTCCCCCCCCCCCCCCCCTCGCATACATTACCTGCTCCGCCGGTGCGACTCTTCAGGTCTCCGCTGTCTTCTCCGCTCTGGTCTGGTCTCCGGGTCCGGCATGCTTCACTTCTTCCTGTCTGGGGGAAGTTTAAACAGTAGAGCGCCCTCTACTGTTTAAACTTCCTGCCGGGACAGGAAGAAGCGAAGCATGCCGGAGACCAGACCAGAGCGGAGAATCGGCCTAGTGTATGGCCAGCTTTAAGTATGTAATAACTCCAAATCATAACAGCAGAAAAAGTTTTGAATGCAGGATTAGCATCTTTATCACTTATCACACTCAGACCAGTTGCTGTTGAAATTTGATTTTTATGGTGACACTCCTGTTAAGAACAAAGGCCAGTGCATAGTTCTTTCACTACAGCGACATCAAGTTAAGCTTTTAGGCTGGTTTTATACTTGGCCAGTGCATTTGCATTGCCACATCACTGGGAGTCCCGTGTCCCCTGTCTTATTTGCATCATTAAGCCCATGCGTGCTGCACCGCTGTCAACGTGTTTTAAATGTATACGTCATCCTTTGACTTACATTACTTCCGCCACGGAAGTCCGACGATATTGTGCTGTTGACTTTGTGATGGCTCGGTGGTGATTCGGCCACTTCCGCTGCGACGCATGGAAGTACCGTATCTTTCGGACTATAAGACGCTCCTGCAGGGCTGTGGAGTCTGTACAAAAATCATCCGACTCCGACTTCTCAGTTTATGAAACCACTGACTCCGACTCCAGGTACCCAAAATGGCTCCGACTCCTCGATTTCGACTCCTTAGTCTAATACTTGCCAGGGCTGTGGATTTGGTACTAAAATCACCCGACTCCCGACTCCTCAGTTTATGAAACCTCCGACTCCAGGTACCCTAAATTGCTCTGACTCCAACTCTGACTCCACAGCCCTGCGCTCCTAACCATAAGACGCACCTCGGTTTAGAAGACAAAAACCAAGAAAAAAATATATACTAAACCTGGTGCACCCATGGTGAAGGGGCATCTTGTGGATTATGCCCCCTTTGTATCTCATGCCCCCTTGTGCCTCTGGTGTCTTCCTCTGTCCACCTTGTGTCGTCCTGTGTTACCCATTTGTTCACATTTGTCCTCCTTGTGTCCTTCTCTATGCCCCTTTGTCTCCTCCTCTATGTCCCTTTGCGACCCCCTGTGTCCTCTTTTTGCCCCCCTTTGCCCTCCTCTGCATGGGCACAGTATAGGGAGTCCCCGACATTGCGGCGGGGTGGAGGTTCATATTGGCAAGTGTTCACAAGTCAGGAACTCCCTGCAATTTGGATTATAACACTCCACTGACATTCTTCCCCACATTAGGGGAGAAAAAGTGAGTCTCTTAGTCCCAAAAATACAGGAAGTGTACTAGGCCCCATAGACTTTCATTGCTGTTGCGTTACCCTGCGTGCAGAAAGAGTAGTGCAACGCAATGAAAACGGCCTAGTGTAAAAGGAGACGCAGACATCCTGATTTTTAAAATAATTTTAATCTTTTTTATGATATAATACATTGCAAGAAAGTCTCTTTTTTATATTTGAGCTATAATATGCTCTATTCTGTGTAAAAGCATGTAACTATTGTCATTAAAAGGTCCACTTACCCACGAGATGGGAACTTGTATATGACTCATGAAATCAATTAATTTGATATGTTTAGGTAATCTCATTTCTATGAAGAGATACGGTAACTGCATACACTATATATCTTCAGTCTTGGAAATACATATTATAATAGTTTGAGTTTTGTGTTTATATAATTTAATCAGAGTTACAGTATAAACCTTTTGTACATATTCATTCTTGAAGATCTCTTATGAATCCACTGAGAAAGTTGTGCACATAGCCAGAGATGTTGACTATTGTCCACAAACCCAATTAAGATGATGCGTGAAGAATAATTTTTGGAGGAAAAATCTATTCACTGTCCCCGCAGATTAGGTTTAATGTTTTAGCAGCTGCGCAGTGGCCTTTTAGCAGTGGTCGGCCAAACCTGTTGTTCCTCAAATGCAGAGTAGTGCTTTGGTATTTACCTGACCGGATGCTGAGTTGGGTCCTCTCTTCCACCACGGATTAGTGCTGTGTGCTTCGGGTCGCGACCACATGATGTGACATACGATCAGGACCCTAAGGAGGATGCCTGCATGCATCACCGCTCCATGGTAAAGAGGAGACCCGAGCTGTGTACTGTAAATAACAATAAAGGGATGAGGAAACGTTTTTAACTTTGCATCAACTTCAGCTGTACACTGAGCTGGATCACCCAAAATCAAAAATGCCTAGTAGTGTTATTTGAATTTGTCTCTGTTCTGTTCAGATTCGGTTTGGGCGACCTTAGCCCCAATGTTCAGGTAGATTTGGGTACTGAATTCAAATTATATTGAAGTGCTGGAGGACTTCTGTCCATTGCCATCAGATTCCATGATTCCATTAAAAATGGACGATGGTGGATTGAAACTTGTATAATAAAGGATGAAATTGCACAAACCCGAATTTTAGGTGTAAGCATGTTTTTTTCAGTTTGGCTTAAAATGATGAATGGCAAGGCTGAACTTGAGGCTGACCCAGTTTCAATAGCAAGCTAATTCTGTTACTTCTTGCTTTGTAGCCTCTTGATAAATAGAAAAGAGCTTTAGCTTGAAGTGGAGCCGCTACGGTACTGGAGACAGTGAAGAGGAAGAGATGATGAAGAGTCAGAAGAGAGGTGACTGAGTTGAGCTGTAGAGTTCAGTAAGAATTGGAGAGATGTTAGTCGGTTCGTTGGTAGGCAGCAGAGGAGGATGTTAGAGTAATTATACTAGTGGCTGGATAATGTACTGGTTAAAGCAGTAGGATTAGCCATACTATGCCAGGGAAAAAAACATATATATATATATATATATATATATATATATATATATATATATATATATATATATATATATATATATATATAAGTTTTATATAAGAGAGAACAGAGGCGATAAAAGGGGTTTTAAAGGAGCTTAAAAGCCAAAACTTGGTAATTAGAGGAGGCAGTGGTGGACTTACCTCCTCCAAGCAGACACAACACGACTGTACATTCAGTCTATTTATTAACGAACTCCAGATAAAACAAAGCAACGCGTTTCACGGGTCAGCGCCCGCTTCCTCAGGCAATAGAAAAAGGAGTTACAGCATCTAGCAAAACAAACGACACTCAGCGCCTCTGTTTTGCTAGATGTTTTGCTAGATGCTGTAAATCCCTTTTCTATTGCCTGAGGAAGCGGGCGCTGACCCGTGAAATGCGTTGCTTTGTTTTATCTGGAGTTCGTTAATAAATAGACTGAATGTACAGTCGTGTTGTGTCTGCTTGGAGGAGGTAAGTCCACCACTGCCTCCTCTAATTACCAAGTTTTGGCTTTTAAGCTCCTTTAAAACCCCTTTTATCCTTTTGGCGCCTCTGTTCTATCTTATATAATATTGTATCCACCCTTGGTGGAGGGTTGCGACCCTTTCTACTATCTACAGAGAGCGACTTCTTATTCCTGAGTGGGGTCAGGATAATCTCCCCACCTGCCTTTACAGTGGTTGCCTATTGGTGACCCATGTTTGTGAGTATAACAACTATTACTCTTTGTCATTACCCCCTTTGTCAATACATACTACACTATTGGGGCTCTTGGTGTTCCTCTGTTTATCTCGTTTACATATATATAAGTAGATAAATGTGAGAATCCGCTCAGCTGCCTGCGCAGGCAGGCAGCCTTTTGACCATTGTTTAGGTTTGCTTGCTGCAGGACTCTGGAAAGGAGTCCTTCTGTCAGTTGTGCAGCTTGTGTTGCTGAGGGATTTGCATACATTAGTCATGCAAATCCGTTACCTGCCTTCTTTTGATGACTGGCACTATAAAAGCATTCTGCTCCCAGAATGCTTTGCTGGACATTTCCCTTCCATGGTCTGTTCCTGATGGACACTGCTGGAGTGTCAGCCATTGCTATGTAGTATACACTCCTAGTGAGTGTCAGTCATGCTACTTCTCGTTGAAGATTAGTTTAGAATTATTCGTGGGACTGCGCTAGGCAGATTCCCTAGTCTAGTTAGGATTGTATTATTTGTATTGCCTGTTCTGTCTGTCGTTCCGACAGCCACCCAATCTTAAGCAGATGATAGTGAGGAGTGCCTTAAATAGGCAAGAACAAAATGGAACATTCCCCTGCCGAGGGAAAACATGTGGGACCTGTGAATACATCCATTCCACTGACAGGATACTAATACCGGGTACACAACAGGAATACAAAGTACAAGGCACCTTTTCCTGCGACTCATCTAATGTGGTATACCTGATCATGTGTGCAAAATGCCCCAAAGGAATTTATGTGGGAGAAACAAGTCAACCACTGCGGGATCGCATGACACACCACAGATCCACTATTAACAGCAGGAAAAAGGATATTACAAATTATACTGATCTCCCAATACCAACACACTTTTGTTTACCTGGACACAGTTTAAGCGATTTTCGCGTCACTGTATTAATGGGTGGCTTCAAATCGGGAAACATGAGACTAACACAAGAAACTAAGTTTATACATTGGTTCAAAACTGTACAAGATGGTTTAAACAAGGACTCCAACTTCTTGTGCTGGTACGATGGGTTTTAAATGCCACAGTTCTTTTAATTTTAATTTTTCTATCTTTTCATTCATTTTTGTGCCATATGCTGTGTAAGATGGAATTCACTGTCACTATTCATTTTATTTGCTTTCAGGTGCTGGCTTTAAATGCCACAATTCTCTTAAGCTTAGAATTAATGGTGCATGTAACCAGGCCAGTTACCATTTGAATTCGGAATTTATGATGTCTCTTCATCACCAGAGTCTGCTTTATGTCATGTTGAGGATTCTATTGATCTTATCAATTTAGATAGGATGCCTGGGAAAGCCTCCTCAGTAACAGTTAAGGCATCTAATTACATTTATGTTTGCTAAAGAATGTTTCTCCTCTGTATGTCAGTGTATATAAGCTGTGTTTTTCAGTTCTGGTCAGGAACCAGTCCGACGAAGGCTTTTTATAAGTCGAAAGCTCACTGTTTATCCATCTCTAAGTTAGCCAATAAATGGTATCATCCTGATTCAAAACTTCTTGCTGTCTGTCTGTGGGGTGCTAACCAGAGCAGCGGTTGCTACTGGTAGGCCCTTCTGTTCTGTTATTATCTTCTCTGGATCGCACTAGTCTCTTTGCGCTAGTGCTGTGGATCCTTCTGTTCTGTCTTCTGGGATCGCGCTAGCCACTTTTCGCTAGCGCTGGGGATCCTTCTGTTCTGTCTCCTGGGATCGCACTAGCTACTTTTTGCTAGCGCTGGGGATCCTTCTGTTCTGTCTTCTGGGATCGCGCTAGCCACTTTTCGCTAGCGCTGGGGATCCTTCTGTTCTGCTACTCTGTACCTGGATCGCGCTAGCCACTTTTCGCTAGTGCTGTGGATCCTTCTGATCTGTCTTCCTGTATCGCACTAACCGCTAGCGGTAGCGGCTGTGGATCGTTCTGATCTGTGTTTCTGCTTGGATCACACTTGCTCTGACGGAAGAGCGGTGGATCCTTTCTGCCTAGTTCCTGTTTCACGTTTGTCTGTCTTGTCTGATTCGAAACGCTTGCTGTAGGCTCGGTGAGGTAACTGTTAAGCAAGCGCTCGCGTTCTCTGTTTCGTGTTTGTCTGTCTTTGGTTAGTTAGGCGTGCTTGTCTCTGTTGTGCGTAACACGCGGAGACCGCGCACGAACGCGTGCACTGTTGCGAATGAGTGTGGTGTTCGCGTTCAGCTAGCATTTGTTATTTTCTTTATCTTTCTCTTTGTATGATTTGCTGTGCCTTTGGTACCCTTGTGCTCTGTCCTGCTCAGTCTTGTGTCGCTATTGGCAATCGCCATTCTTGCGATTGCATTTCCTACTTCGTTTCCGCCGTTGTGTGTTCGCTGTCGCTGGGTGGCGACTAATTTGGTGGGCACACATTGGTTCTGTCCCTTTGCTCTGTTCCCTGTGGGCTATCCAGCCCTGTCTGATTGTACCTTGTCCCGGATCTGTACAATTCCCATTCGGCATCTGTGGCTGTGCAGCGGCTGTGTTCGCCTGCACTCCACAGCGCCATCTGCCGGTGGGAATTGCCCTCTGCGGGTGCATAGCACCTAGCCTGGGTGTCCGCAATAATACGCTTGTGGAGGAAATCCGCTGCGTCAGCGCACGTCTGGTGCGCTGACCACGGAGACGATTCCACAATCGTTACAATAAATACTTGATCTACTTACATAACACATGTATTGCACTGTCCACATTTTGATTTCAGTGAATGTTATATAGTAAATGAAGAAAATTCTGTTCCTGGTGGGAACCATGACTTTTTCCCACAGTTTAGGCTAAATCCTGATGTAATTTCTGCCCTTTACTTTTTTCTACTTTTCTCCTCCAATCACTGAGTCACCTCAGCCTTGCTTGTAAACACAAGTGAGCAGGGGATCGTGTTTCAGATAAGCAGCTAGGCAGGGAAGAATGGAAGAGGATGAATATATTATAGATGAAAAGAACCCCCAGCATGCAACTGTTTGGCACTGACTACTAAAGGGCCAGTGCTACTTAAGTATGTGATAACTCCAAATCAAATCCTAACAGCAGAAAAAGTTTTGCAAGTTATTGAATGCAGGATTAGCATCTTTATCACTTAATACACTCAGACCAGTTGCTGTTGAAATTTTATTTTTATGGTGACAATCCCACTTTAAGGGCACTGCCTTTGACATGGGAGACCAGGGTTAGAATCCTGGCTAGGGTCAGTACCTATTCAGTAAGGAGTTCAAGGCAAGACTCCCTAACACTGCATGGTGGCCTCTTCAGCGCATCCATGTGGCTGCAGCTCATGAGCGCTTTGACTCCGGCAGGAGAAAATCGCTATAAAAATGTTCGGAATTATTATTAGTAGTAGTAGTAGTAGTAGTAGTAGTAGTAGTAGTAGTAGTAGTAGTAGTAATTAATGTCGCATATGATTAGGATGTGCACTAGCATTTTAGTACTATAATGTCCTGTGGTTAGCGATCAGTGAGTGCATGGTTTGAATAGATAAGTCAATATTAACCTCTGAGCAGTGTGCTTTAAAAGCTGAGGTTTTAGGGATGTGACTGATATTTCAGGCGTAGAGGTCCTTTGAGGGAGTGGGAAATGAAGCTGTTCTGTTTTACTTGTTAGACTTTAGGAAGTGCGAGTTTTAAAAGAGGTGTTAAAATGGCAGTAAGGGTCTCAGCATAGGAGTGTTATATGGTCTGATGCTGAAAGTTTAAGATGTGTATCAAATCCATATAACTGGTGTTGAAAGACACATTAATGCAGGGGCGCCTTTAGGCATAGACAGTACAGGCCTTTGCCTGGAGTGCCATTGGTCCTGAGGGTGCCAGGTTGCTGTATTAAGCCCCACCCCCTGAACTAAGCCCCACCCTCTGAACTAAGCCCCATCCCCATGGATGTTCTATTACTTGCTTCAGTTGCAGGCACTGTGCCTTGTGCATCCTTTTTTCCCCTTTGTACCTCCCACCCAGCTCTGCAGTAGGAAGTGAATTGTCATAAATCACTATTCTGTGACTCTGCAGAGCTGGTTTATTTGTATGGATCTGATTTCATTCCAGAAGCTGCTTTTCTCAGCTTCTCAGCATGAGAAATATTGGCATATCGGAGAGGAACAGAGGTGTGGGAGGGGAAAATGGAAGGGAAAGAGTCTTTAGCCAATCCGGAAGCATTAGTTATATCTGAGGGGAAAGTGAAGAAGGAAAAAAAGAAAACCAAGCATGCCCTCCAACTTCCTTTGTGCAGCATGTTTTATGGAGAAGAAAAGTAAGAATTTTTTTTTCACTTTTGGATTGCCTGATTTTCAACCTTATTACTTGTTTACCAGATAAAAATAAAGAATTGATTTTTTTATTTTATGCCCGACAGCTACATTTTTCAGAGCCCAGTTCAGTCCGAGGCTGTTTGCCATTTCAGCGGTTGAGTATAATCCTGATCTCTCTGGACGTTACAAGAGTCAACAAGACAGGTTACTTGACTATCTCTGACACTTAATCCAAGAAACAGAAGGTCAAAAAACAGAAATGTGCTTATGGATGTGTCTGCCTTTAGTGCCTCAGTTAGTCGCTTCCTATTTCCTCTGCATACCTATTGGTTTGCCAGTGTATTTCCCGCATGATCCATTCCTTGCTAGGTATTTAGGGAGCCAGGGGTGTTTCTTGGGTCCTTAGAGATCGGGGGCACCAGGTGGGGAGGTATATGTGGCAAAAAATGGGCGCGGCCATGAGGTGAGTGGGCATGGCCATGGGTGGGGCCAAATGTACATGAACTTAGCAGCGGTGTAAGCTACAGATAACGGGCCTGCCCATCGAAATATTGGATGGAGCCCCCTGTCCTTTATTTAGATAATTTACAATCAGTATAGGCATAGATCAAAGATGTATACGCACATACAATTTTGATTGGTCAATCACTGACCACCAATTTTACCACCCCCGTGCAGTAAGTGGGCCAACAGACAATGAATTTTATGAACAGAGCTAAAATTGGCTAATCAAAATTGTATGTGTGTACCAGGCTTTACAGCTAATACTGTACATACTGAAAGTAGCAGGGACCAGCATACAATACAGCTGGTTTACAATCAGTAAAGGCACAGAGTAACACCTTACACTGTACACACTGGAGGTAGATCAGCACACAGTGCAGGCACTAGAGAACAGCGTATACTGTACATACTGTAGGCAGCAGAATTCAGCACACTGCAGCTAGCGTGCCAAAAATATGAGGATCACGTTGTGCAGCGCGCTTATCGCGCCGCACCGAAAAATGGGTGGGCCATGGACCAGAATGTAGGTGTGGTAATGGGTGGAGACAAATTTACATGAACCTAGCAATGGTGGGACATTAGGACAGTGGTGGCAAACCTTTTGGAGGCCGAGTGCCCAAACTGCAACCCAAAAGTCACTTATCTATCGCAAAGTGGCAACAGCAATTTAAACTAAATACTGTACAAACGTTTTAACTCATACATGAACATTATGGAAAATCCAAGTTGAAAATAAACTGTGAAGATAAACAATTTCATCCATCCTACTCCTGAATAATTTATTCAATTTTTTAGAACCTCCCAGTTTTTTTTTCTGTTTTAAAAAGCTAAAAAAGTAGGTTTAATGCTATTGTCTCATATAAGGATTCAGCTTTTCCCATAGTCTCGCAGTTAGCAAACAGTGGCGGCGCTACACTGGGGCTTACCCAGGCTTCAGCCCCAGCTGTCATGTGGTCAGCCCCCATTAAAGCCCCCCCTCCCACCATGGCCAGCTTGAGTCCGAGTAAAGTGCAGAGTGCTCAGCGCCAGGGTTGCCAAGCGTCCGTATTTATACGGACTGTCAGTAAAAAAACCCTCAAAAACCCGCTGTCCATATTGCCCGTATTTCCTGGGCATGTGTCAGTCAAAAAAGTCATAAATTTAAATAATCTCTTTTGCGCATGTGTGCCGCGCCATGCTGCGCTTCGTTCCCCCCTCCCTCAGCCTCCCTCCTCTCCCCCTTCGGCCAATGACTGATCGCCTTTCTCTGCTGCCCAATAAGAGGGCTGAGCAGCCCGGCTCAGCAGCCAGTCACGAGCGAGGAGGACGAGAAGCGCCAGCAAACCAAGCAGCCCAGGCCAGCCCAGCAGCCACGAGCCACCAAGGGAAACCCTGTCCACCGCGATGCCTAGCGAGGAGGGAGACAGAGTGGGAGACTCGGAGGAGCAGCGCCGGCAAGCAGAGCCGGCCTTTGGGGGGGGCAAGTGGGGCGATCGCCCCAGGCCCCGCGCCTGAAGAGGCCCCGGCCCGCACTGCCACATGCTAGCAGCGCTGGTCTGCTTATGAGGAAGCCTGACCCAGCTTCAGCCTCCTTAGGCGGTAGACGCATCGCTAAGGGCATAGGTTCGGTGCACTGCCCACGAATCCCCGCCCACAGAGTGCCCGACACAAGTGCCCCGACTGTTCGGCAGGGTTGCAGAGGCGCCCTGGACCAAAATGCTGCAGCATGCTGCGGGGAGGGGAGCCCGACTTCTACCCTCCCTCCCTCACCTCGGGGCTCCCCTCCTGTTATGCTGTTACAAGCGCGCCGCAAGATACAGCTACAGGGACCGGCCTCCACTTCAGCAGACGCTAGAGCTTCAGGTCCACGCCGTCTCCTCTGCATGTCGCTCACTGTACTTCCGGATTCACCGTGAGCGGCATTACAGAGGAGGCAAACGTCTGCTGGAGACCGGAGCCTGGGAGGTAAGCTGTATTTTCCACCGAGCTTGTAACTGCATGACAGGAGGGGGGCCCCTAGGTGAGGGAGGGAGGGCAGAAGTCAGGCTCCCCTCCGTGCCCTCTTCAGCAATCAGCAACACTTTGGCCCAGGCGGCCGTTCACTGCACACAAGTAGCCCATCTAACCTCCCCACCAGCTGGTACACAGCTACCTACCCACTCTCCCACCAGCCAGCTTTGTAGCATCTCTAAATACCCTGCAATCACCTACCCACCCTCAAACTTCACAGCCTACCTACCTACCCACCCTGACCCATCCACCAACCAACCAGCCGCATAGCCTACCTACCCACCAGCCAGCTGCATAGCCTACCTACCTACCCACCCACCAGCCAGCTGCATAGCCTACCTACATACCTACCCTCCCACCCACTTAGCCTACCTACCTACCCACATGCATAGCATACCTACCTACCCACCCGCATAGCCTACCTACCCATCCACCCACCTGCATAGCCTACCTACCCACTCACCCACCTGCATAGCCTACCCACCCTCAAACTTCACAGCCTACCTACCCACCAACCAACCAACCAGCCGCATAACCTACCTACCCACCCACATAGCCTACCTACCTACCCACCCACATGCATACCTACCTACCCTCCCACCCACATAGCCTACCTACCTACCCACCCACATGCATAGCATACCTACCTACCCATCCACCCACCCACATGCATAGCATACCTACCCACCCATCCACCCACCCACCTGCATAGCCTACCTACCCATCCACCCACCCACCTGCATAGCCTACCTACCCACTCACCCGCCTGCATAGCCTACCTACTCACCCGCATAGCCTACCTACCCACCCGCCAGCAGCATAGCCTACCTAGCCTCTCACCAGCCCACCTACCCACCAGCCCACCTGTGTAGCCTGCCCACCGTTCCACCAGCCAGCTTTGTAGCCTACCCACTTTCCCACCAGCCAGCTTTGTAGCCTACCTGCCCACCCAGCAGTCACCTACCTACCCACTCTCTCACCAGCCAGCTGTGTAGCCTTCCCACCCTCCCACCAGCCAGCGGTGTAGCCTGCCTGCCTACCTACCCTCCCACCAAACAATTGTCAGAACTGGAAGGGATCACTGTAAAAAGAAAATGGTGAGCTTCTGAGAGGAACTAAAGGTGAGGTAAGTATGTAATACTGATTTGCAGCTACGTCATGTGTTTATTTTAAATAATCGGTTCAGGTTCCCTTTAAGGTTCCCTTTAAAAGTGTGGTGGTCCGGTATATGGCCTACACTTATGGCGATAGGCCCTGCATACAGCACTCGCCCCAGGCCCCGCGTACTCTAAGGCCGCCTCTGCCGGCAAGCCATAGGCCCTGCCAGCTCCAGCAGCCAGGCAGCGAGAGAAACAATGAACGGGGGTCAGGCCCGCTGCCGCCATCGATCCGACCACCAGACTCCAGGCCAGCCAGAGAGAGACAAGGCCAGGCACACCACAGCCACACAGGCAACAGCATTCCAAGCCAAGGCCTAGTGAGGGGTGAGTGTTGAGTGATTCTGACAGACTCTGAGAGAAATGTATTTCTTAAAAGGTTATTATGCTGTTGCTTATGGTAGCACTGACACCCTCTGCATCAGTTTACAGAGTACATAGTCATGTCACTGAGGAGCTCACAATCTAATCCTAGTACCACCATAGTCATAGTCTAATGTCCTACCATATTATTATTATGTATTTATACAGCACTGACATCTTCTGCAGCACATTACAGAGTACATAGTCATGTCACTGACTGTCCTCAGAGGAGCCCACCCTCTCTCCCCCTCTGTCTCTTTCCACCTCTCTGCCCACCCTCTCTCCCCCTCTGTCTTTCCACCTCTATGCACACCCTCTCTCCCCCTTTGTCTCTTTCCACCTCCCTGCCCACCCTCTCTCCTTCTCTGTCTCTTTCCACCTCCCTGCCCACTCTCTCTCCCCATCTGTCTCTTTCCACCTCCCTGCCCACCCTCTCTCCCCCTCTGTCTCTTTCCACCTCTCTGGCCACCCTCTCTCCCCCTCTGTCTCTCTCCACCTCTCTGCCCACCCTCTCTCCCCCTCTGTCTCTTTCCGCCTCTCTGCCCAACCTCTCTCCCCCCTGTGTCTCTTTCCCCCTCTCTGCCCACCCTATCTCCCCACTGCCTTTCTCCTTCTGCACACTCTCTCTCCCCCTCTGTCTCTTTCCACCTCTCTGCCCACCCTCTGTCTCTGTCTACCCCCTACTGTGTGTGGAAATATATTGATGTGCATTTTTAACTTAGAGGACTCATGATTGCTTATTTTGTCATTACTTAGAGGCCTCAGTTATTGTACTGTATTTGTCATTACAAAGCCTCATGGTTGCAGAATTTTGTCATTAGTTGGAGGCCTCATGATTGCTACGTTTGTTACTACTTGGAAGTCTTATGATTGCTGCATTTGTTATTTCTTGGAGGCCTCACGTTTGCTGCATTTCTCATTGCTTTGAGGCCTTGTGTTTGCTGCATTTCTCATTACTTGGAGGCCTCAAGATTGACAAATTTTTACCATAGATTATGTATTTTGGGGGGGAACGCTGTTGCCAGATTGTCTATTTTGGATGAACCACTGCCATATTATCTGTATTTTGGAGGAACCTTTGCCAGATTACGTGTATTTTTGGTGAAATGCTGTTAGATTACATGTATTTTGAGGGGAAACACTGGCAGAGCTCAAACTTCCCTGGCAGAGTTTTTACACCACTGCTAAGGTCATGTATATTTGGCCCACCCATGACCATGCCCACATTCTGTTGCATGACCACACCCATTTTTCGGCATGAGCCCCGCCTTCCAGCCATTGAGCCCCCCCAAAAATCTGAAGCTGGAGCCGCCACTGGTTAGCAATCATGTGACCCCCAACAAGACAAATTCAGCAATCGTGAGGCCCCCGACATGACAAATTCAGCAATCGTGAGGCCCCCGACATGACAAATTCAGCAATCGTGACGCCCCCTACATGACAAATTCAGCAATCATGAGGCCCCCAACAAATCATGAGGCCCCCAACAAGACAAATTCAGCAATCATGAGGCCCCCAACAAATCATAAGGCCCCCAACAAGACAAATTCAGCAGTCATGAGGCACATAAATGGACAGCATTTCACATAAATAGGCAAAATGCCCCCTTAATATGGTAGCCCCCCAAGTTAGGTAGTGAGTGACAGGCGCCTCCAGTTAGGTAGTGAGTGACAGGGACCCCAGTTAGTGAGTGACAGGGACCCCCAATAGTGAGTGACAGGGACCCCCGATAGTGACCCCAGTTAGATAGTGACAGGGACCCCAGTTAGCTAGTGAGTGACAGGGACCCCCCGATAGTGACAGGGACCCCAGTTAGTGAGTGACAGGGACCCCAGTTAGTGAGTGACAGGGACCCCAGTTAGTGAGTGACAGGGACCCCAGTTAGTGAGTGACAGGGACCCCGTTAGCTAGCGAGTGACAGGGACCCCGTTAGCTAGCGAGGGACAGGGACCACGTTAGCTAGCGAGTGACAGGGACCTCCGATAGTGAGTGACAGGGACCTCCGATAGTGAGTGACAGGGACCCCCGATAGTGACAGGGACCCCAGTTAGTGAGTGACAGGGACCCCCGATAGTGAGTGACAGGGACCCCTGATAGTGAGTGACAGGGACCCCTGATAGATAGTGACAGAGACCCCAGTTAGTGAGTGACAGGGACCCCAATTAGCTAGTGAGTGACAGGGACCCCCGTTAGGTAGTGAGTGACAGGCGCGCCCCCCCTTACCTCGCAGCCAGCAGACCTCGATCAGCGCAGCGGGCGACCCGACCAGATAGAGCGGGCGCCAGACGCACCACGCTGTATATGCGGAAGTGATGTCACTACCGCATATCAGCGGTGTACGCTAGGTCCTAGCGCCCGCTGCGTCTGGTCGCCCGCTGATCAAGGTCTAAAGCTCTGGCCGCGGGGTCAGCAGGGGGGGGGGGGGGGGGGTTAGGCAGCGGCGGCCAGGGAGGCAGCGGCGGCTAGGATGGGTCAGCGGTGGCCAGGAGGGGACAGCGGGCAGTGCCGGGCACCCCTGGGGAGGAGATCCGTGGCACCCCAGGACAGATTGGGGGCATGTGCCCCCCCCAAAATAGGGCTAGCGACGCCCCTGTAGGGAGCCTTCCAATTCCTTGCAGTTCTTCCAGGTTTATCACAGTTCTAACATTTAAAAGTCTTTACTGAGGAATCTTACATTTGTCATAGTCCCTTTCCTTTGCCAACATCATCCCCTCCTGTTTACAGCCTGCAGCTTTCAGATTTTGCTCCACGGTCTCACCCAGGCTGACTTGTACACTGAGAATCCTACACCTCTATTAAAAAGTCCCTCTAGTAACAAATTGTAGAATGCAGTAAATTATTCAGGATACCCACTTTTATGGTAATTTTCCTGGCTCCAGCATCAGAAACACTTCCTATATATGTTGTATATTGGTATGTTGCCCTGCCAGTGATGCTTAGCCTAGTCTGTTTAGCTATGCGGAATTCTCCTCCCAGAGCATTCTGGGAGGCTAGGCAATATATTAATTGGCTTTAATTCTCAGAAATTTGTAGAGCTGCACCTGACAGGTCTAAAGGTGTCGCCACCTGTAATACATTTCAGAATGTAAAGCAAGGTGAGGAAAGATTTTTACAATGGGCAAACAGTGGCTACATCACTTATAAATGAATATTGTAAAAAAAAAAAAAAAAAAAAAAAAAAAAACAAACAAACTATTCAATATGTTATTTTCACTACAGTTCCAGCCAAATAAAAAAAAATTCGTTTTACTCACCTGGGGCCCCCTGCAGCTGTCCGGTGCCCTCGCAGCCTCGCTCCGATCCTCCTGGACCCGCCGGCGACCACTTCCGGTTTTGCCGTCAGGACCCGACAGGCTGGGAACGCGAGTGATTCTTCGCGTTCCCAGCCACAATAGCGCCCTCTATGTTGCTATAGCAGCCTCTATGCTGCTATAGCAACATAGAGGGAGCTACTGTGGCTGGGAACGCGAATAATCACTCACCTGTCGGGTCCAGGAGGATCGGAGCGAGGCTGCGAGGGCTCCGGACAGCTGCAGGGGGCTGAGGGAAGCCCCAGGTGAGTAAAACAAATTTTATTTGGCTTAAGGTTCATTTTAAAGTCTGTCTATAAGGAGCGTGTTTCTAATCTCTCCCCCCCCCCCCCCCCCCCTTCCTCAACCTCCACTCCATCACCCATGAGTTTTTCAGTGGAAGGCCATTGTTCTCTGGGTCCAGTGATCTAACAGCACTGACAACATTTTACTGAAACGTATGGTAATGAGTACCCTACACTCTCCTTTTCATCTTGGGTTGATAACCAGGATGTAGAAGAATAGCGTTACTGTAGCAATGTCACTATTCGATGTACTGTGGCTAAGGCCCGGTTCACATTAGCGGTGGCCGTCCGGAATCGCCGTGCCGGAGCCGGACCGCTTTCAGAACGGACGGAACGGACGCACGGCATGGCAATGAAAGCCTATGCGTCCGTTCACATGCGTCCGTTCTGCCGGACCGGAGCCGGATCCGGGCCGGATCCGGACTCCGGCGTCCGTTCCAACATGCGCTATTTTTTGGTCCGGCTCCTCCGGCAGCCGTATCCGGAGCGGAGCCGGACTGCACCATCCGGCCAATACAAAGCAATGAGAGCCGGAGAGCGCACAACACACTGGCTACAAAAACCGGACGTTCTACCCCACTTCCTATGCATTTTGGATGGGGACCACATGGGCCCAGCGAAGAGTGGGGCAGCAGCGATTTCATGCTGGAGCTCTTTTTGCCAGCAACATGTCTGCTGAAGGAGGCGAACAACAGAGAGAATTCCCAGGTTTACGAGTAACAGAGAGAATTCCCAGGTTTACGAGTAAATGCCTGGATCCATGGTCCCAACTGCAGTCTCTGTATCCACGGATGGTCTCCACACGTCCACCTGTCTCCAACAATGACCCCAGACCCTTCTGCTGACCTCCCAGACCCCAGGTAATTAAAAGGATGTTATCTCCTTAAGAAACCGGATCCGGACCGCAACCGTGTTCACACCGCACGTAAAGCGGATGCAAACGGACCGGATCTGGATAGGAACCGTACGGATCAGGTCCGGTCCGGATACGGTGCGGTCCGGACATCCGGTGCGGTTTTTACTAAACCGCAAGTGTGAACCGGGCCTAAGGCAGTAGACTATAAAGGCAAGGCCAGGACACTGGACACAATTTTAAAAATGTTTTCTCTAGGTTTCGGGAAGTTTTTGATATTCTTAATTTTCTTATTGTTTACATTTCTATGTGTGGTGGGGCCAATCCTGTTTTCTTACAGCAGGGAGCTTCATATGTTTGGTAGTACAGTTTGGCTGAAAAAACACATGCATCCATCAAGTTCAACCTGCTGAGCCTCAGTGCACCTGCGTTATATATTGATGCTTTATAAATACAATTAATAAAAATAATATACAAAGAAAAGCTGCAAGAGCATAAACTCTCTGACTGGATCAAGGTATCGACCTCCAAAACTGCAAAGTAAGCAAAGCCAACACCCTTTTCAATGCAAGTATAGAATTTTCCATAACTAGATTCGACCAAGAGACACTCTCTGATCGAATCTGATTAGATCTGTCAACTGCCCATACACTGCAGGCCGGTTTCAATTTGATTTCAGCATGACATCTCTTGGAAATTGGCCAAGTCCGCTGCATTTGCCACCTCGCTACTGTCCCCTGGTGTATAAATGTAAGTTGTTTTTTTTTTTTGTTTGTTTTTTTTTAAATTTTTTTATTTTAGTGTGTTGTATACATTACCTGTCCTGTGTCATTCACCATACACGCGCCGTGTGCTAATTGCTTATTGGGGTATGCTACAGGCCACCACATATTCATGAAGCTGCAGAACTGCAATTACTACAGCAGATTGAGAAAGCTGCAAGTAAAAATGAGGTCATAGTTATGGGTGACTTCAACTTTCCAGACATTGACTGGAGTATTGAGGCTACCCATCCTGGTAAAAGTGGCAGAGTTTTGGCAACACTACAGGACCGTTACCTGACTCAAATGGTAACTGAACCAACTAGGGGGAATGCGTTACTGGATTTGATCATTTCAAATAGACCAGATAATGTATCAAATGTGCAGGTTCAAGAACATTTGGGAAATAGTGATCACAACATAATAACGTTTGATCTAGTGACTGATAGGCCATGGGACAACTAATACTATGAATTTTAGAAAAGAAAAGCTCAATCAACTCAGTTTGGTGAGCTGGGATAATGTACTACAAGGGAGGGACACTGTAGGGAAATGGCAAGCTTTTAAAATTATTCTCAATCAATACTGTAGTAAATATATCCCATATGGAAACAAAACATCTAGGAATAAAGAAAAGCCTCTCTGGATGACTCGAAAGGTTAGAGATAAAATTAAGTGGAAAAATAATGCCTATAAGGTCCTAAAACAGGAGGGGACCGAGGCTGCATTAAAGAGTAACTGTCAGGCTGCAGAAGCTAATTTAAACCTCTATTCTCCTGTGTTAAACAGTTTAGAAGGAAGCTCAAAAGCCATTAGTGAAGATAAGCATTTCAGTTACCTTTGATGTGTGCTTATCTTAGTCTGTTATAGACCCATAAAGACGCAAGCCGCAGCTAAACTGCAAAGCATTCTGGGGCCCTCCCCTCGGCTGCTAATGAGACGGTACAGCAGCTTGTGTAATCAGTCCAGAGCGTAGCACTGATAAATCTCCGGGCAGACTACACTGCAGGAGTCAGCTATTGTTCCTAGCCACATGGCTCATTAATATTCACTGCACACCGTGTTGTTCAAGAACGAGCTTATCTGTGACGACACATTTGGCTTCACAAACATGGAGCCTGCCATGAGCTGTCAGGAGCATCTATCTCTGCATATACTATATACAAATTCTGTGAAATCCAAACGTGGACAGTGAAATGCATATGTAATGTAAGTACAGCCAATCTTTAGCTACTGATATATGTGTTTATTTTCTCTGAGACCCTATACCTAACAGCTCCTCTTTAAGCAATTATAAGGAACTAGGCAACCTAAGCCCGTTTAAAAACTGGCTCTAGGTCAGTCCTTGCCGCAGCATCACAGTGCGCATGCGTGTGCCCGCATGTTGGCCGCCCTCGCCGTGCACGCAACACGCGTGCATGTGGCCGCCGCGTGCGCTCACATGCCTGCCCGGGCAGCCCGCTGTCTTGCCCTGTCCTTGCATCCTGTCGCAACAGCTGTCAGAGCGTGACATGTGCAGTAGCACAAAAGCACTTACTCAGGGACAGATGCAGAGACACTTGTACTTTAGGTAGGATGCAATAAAAATTGTAAGAAAGAAATTAGGCGGGCAAAGATTGAAGCTTAAAATCAAATCGCTAGGGATATCAAATCTAACCCAAAGAAGTTTACAAGTACATAAACTCTAAAAAAAAGAAAGGTCGACTGTATTGGACTCCTAAAGGATGAGGGTGGGAACTCAATGGTGGATGATGAAGGTAAGGCAGAGTTTTTAAATGCTTTCTTTGTTTCTGTGTTCACAAGGGAAATGACACTGTTGCAAATTACAGATGCAGAAGAGTCTCAATCTTCCAATTGTAATATTAAATACTTAACACAGGAAGAAGTGAAGGCAAGACTAAATAAATAAAAATGGACAAGGCACCTGGCCTAGATGGCATACATCCTCGGGTCCTAAGGAAATTAAGTTCCGTTATCAATAAACCTCTTTATCTTATCTTTTGTGACTCTCTTTCAACTGGCAGAGATGATCGCTGGAGGGAGTAATTGTATATAGAGCCAAAAATGTTTGAATTGTGTCGATGTTACAATATAACCTATACTGGTGCTTATACTCACCATTGGCGGTCTGATCCCTTGTCGTGTACCACCAATAGCTTCCCCAGTGTCCTCTTCCATGTCCCTTGGCAGATTTGCTTCTCCCACAGGGATGACCTGTTCACAGCCGATTGGTGTTGATCACGCAGCAGCACTATTTTTTTTTTTTTTTTTTTTTTTTTTTTTATCAAATCCAATTTTTTTTTAAAGGAATTACAAAAAAATGCTTGAAAATTATTTGAAATTAATTGAATCACTTTTTTTTACATAGAAATCCTGGGGAAATGGAATGCCAGGGAGTTTAACTGTAGTAAGATCTTCTTAATCATTCTTACTGTAAAGAACCCCTTTCTAAACCAGTGATAAAATCTCCTTCTGTGCATATTTCATGTTTTGTTCTCTGTACAAACTTAAAACTACAGAGCACTTGAAACAAAAAGAAAAACCGAGAGCCCAATATAGTGCAGTAAGTCTAACAATTGTTGGCGAAATAATTAACAGATGTGGATATACTCACAAACACGGGTTACCACATAGGCAACCACTTGAACTGCAGGTGGGGAGTATTAGAACCTGACCCCACTCAGGTTTAAGAAGTCGCTCTCTGTAGATAGAAAGAAGGGGACAGTCCCCTCCACCCAAGGTGGACTATATACTGTGCAAATTTGGGCAGAGGCGGGTTAGGAGACTGACTCAGTAATGTTGCACTGAGCAGTGCGATGCTGCAAGTCCATTGATTTTCAGTTGTTCCCTGCTGAAATCTATGGATGGTCAATGTGCTGAGTGTGAAATGAATCAAATCCCTCTGTGTTCAGATTCCGATTGGATAAAGGTCAATCGTTTTGCAGCACTGGGGGAAAATAGATGTGCGTATCTCTGTAGTTTTAATGTGCAAATTTGGACAGAGGCGCCAGGCAGGTTAAAATGATCTAAAAACAACTAAAAAGGAGGAGTACAGGTGGACTTACCTCCTGAAATGATGGACAATCAAGATTGTTCGAATCGCAAATAACAATTTATTTTGGCACTCCGCAACGCGTTTCGCAGAGGCGCATTGCCACTATTGGACCTTTTTGAGCTTGCACTCCTTGCCTGATGAAGCGGGTTATACCTGCGAAACGCGTTGCGGAGTGCCAAAATAAATTGTTGTTTGCGATTTGAACAATCTTGATTGTCCATCATTTCAGGAGGTAAGTCCACCTGTACTCCTCCTTTTTTTAGTTGTTTTTAGATCATTTTAACCTGCCTGGCGCCTCTGTCCAAATTTGCACATTAAAACTACAGAGATACGCACATCTATTTTCCCCCAGTGCTGCAAAACGATTGACCTTTATCCAATCGGAATCTGAACACAGAGGGATTTGATTCATTTCACACTCAGCACATTGACCATCCATAGATTTCAGCAGGGAACAACTGAAAATCAATGGACTTGCAGCATCGCACTGCTCAGTGCAACATTACTGAGTCAGTCTCCTAACCTGTATGCAGAACAGGGCTTCTGACTCCACTCTGCCTCGTTCTGTTTACTCTACCCTTGTAGATGTGTGACTTAGAAGCTGCTGAAACCAAAACATAAGCATGATTGCTAGGAAATTAGCATTGTAAGGCTGGGAACAGCAATAGCAGCATTCCAAATCTCAGTGCAAGATATTGGGCTTGATTCACAAAGCAGTGCTAAGTGTTAGCATGCTTGTGAAAAGCCCTGTATCACGCCTAAAGCTAGTTGATGTGCAGCACTCGCGCGCAAAGTCCCGGCGCACCATGCGACGTTAGGGCTGGTTCAGACGGACGTCTGCGTGGCGTTGCGTCTGGGGGCGTTGCGGCGGCTCAGGCTTTCAGTAGCCTTCGGTCGCGTCGTGATGCGGTCGCGGTTTTTTTTTCCGTAGGGGAACATTAGCCGTCGCGGTTGGCCGCTCCCTGGAAGCTACATGTTGCTTCCAGGGGCAGCCCGAACGCTCGCGAAAATCGGGACCCGAACGCTGCGTTCAGGTAAAAGCGCGCAAAAGCTCGGTGTAAACGCTCCCATTCACTTGAATGGGAGCGTTTACCGCGACGGTCCGAACGCTTGCGGTAAACGCTCCGCAAGCGTCCGTCTGAACCAGCCCTTAAGGTCGCATCCAATGCAACCTTATAGGCGCATCGGGTGCGCCGTTTTTGTCGCACCGCGATGCAATGTTTTGCGCGCGATCAGATTTGCACAGCAGTGCTAACCAAGTTAGCACCCTAGTTATCACACCCAAACTCCTTATTCATGCTAACTAGGTTAGCACCACTTTGTGAATCAAGCCCAATGTGTAAAAGCATCACCAAATGCTTCCTTTCTGCAGAAAGTTCCTATGATTTTAAGTGTGTTGCAACCTTTTTTTTTCTTCCCCATAAGCTATTATAATATTATATTTGAATATCTGTAATTTTTCACTATACATCATGCGTACAGTAGAAGATTTTTCTACTCCTCAAATAAGATGAAAAGTCAATAATCTGAGGTGAGCAGAGGCAAAATGTTAATAGTAAGAGTTGAAGTCTAAGGGGTTGATTTACTAAAGGAAATGTTACTCACGCTATTAAATTAGCGTGCCTTAATGTGAAGTCCCTGCACGCTACGGGGTGCTGCATATAACAGCCGCGTGGTAGTGATGTATCGATACCTCTATGTTAATCAACATAAGAATGTTAATTATTGTTAGAGTTAATTCATTAGCATCAGCATCCATAGTGAGCAGTGGCGGTGCCAGGGGGGTGCTTTGGGGTGCTGAAGCACCCCCTAAAATTCTTCAAGCACTCCTAAAGCACCCCCAGCGTGAACTGACTTTCGGCGTCTAATAGACGCCATGTCAGTTCACCGGCAGCAGCTCCGGCAGCGTCAGAGCAGGGGTACGGTAAAATGGCAACCGAAGCCCTGCTCTGGAGACTTTGAGCCTGCAGTGCAGGGCATCGAGCGCCATTTTCCCATAGCCCTGCTCTCAGCACAGGAGTTTCAGTTGCTGGCTGCAGAGGATCGTGGGAGCTGCACGCCGGACGGAGGCCGGGACAGGAGGTCTTTAGCGGATGATTAAATGTTTGTTTTATTTATTAACAGGTGTATTTTCTGGGCAAGTCTGCCACACTTGATTGAAGTGTTTTCTGATCAAGTCTGCCGACATGATTGAACTTATTTTCTGGGCAAATCTGCTCACATTCTGTGTATTTTCTTGAGAAAACATGCACAATTATGTGAATTTTCTGGGGAAAGGGTCACCAAAACTTGGGCCCAGTGTCTTTGCGTTGCACTTTTAAAGGGAACCTGAGGTGAGAATAATATTGAGGCTGCCATGTTTATCTTCTTTTAAGCAATACCAGTTGCCTGGCTGCCGTGCTGGTCCTCTGCCTCTAATTCTTTCAGACATAGACCCTGAACAAGCATGCAGCAGGTCAGGGGTTTCTGACAATATTGTCAGAACTGACAAGATTAGCTGCATACTTGTTTCTGGTGTAATTCAGTTCACTACTGCAACCAAATAGATCAGCAGGGCTGCCAGGCAACTAATATTGTTTAAAAGGAAATAAATATGGCAGCCTCAATATCGCTCTCACCTCTGGTTCACTTTAAATTACAGTTTGCTCAGCCCTCATCCGGTCATGACCACGCCCATTTTTTTGCAATGGCGCACAGGTCATAGCCACACCCATTTTTTTGCCGCTACGCGCAAAAGCATCAGCTACCCCAGAAGTTGGTCCAGCACCTGCATAGCACCCCCCCCCCCCCCCAAAAAAAATCCTGGAGCCGCCACTGATAGTGAAGTATCACGGTTGCAATACATCACTCCCGTGTGGCTGTTATATGGAGCGCCCATTGCTTACTTATACACACTGTGCTGCCACTAGCGCGCATAACTTGCAGGGACTTCACATTAAGATACTCTGATTTAATAGCGCGTGTAACAGGAGGTTGCTCACATTATTTGCTTTAGGAAATCAACCCCTAAGAGTTTAGTCATTTGGGACTGAGATATAATAACGTTTACAAATGGGTTCTCACAGACCAAGGTCCCCTCGAAGGGAACCTAGACACAAAGCAGTTGTGGATCACAAACCTGATCACACTCAGGGCTGTGAAGTACGTGGTTAGAAGTTGCTCTCCAGAAGAAATAACACGTAGGAGGGTGGGGGAACCCAACCTCCCACCAAAGGTGTGCTGTATGATTATACACTACTAGGAGATGTCAAATTCTGATAAGAAGGTTGAAAACAATTTAAAAAGAGGAAGGGTGGTGGACTTACCACCTCCAAGTAAAGACCACATCATTGATCAATGAAGGGAATTTACTGGATACAATACACAATGTGTTTCGTAGGGTAAGTCTGCTTCCTCAGGTAACTATACAAGTGTCAGAAAATTGCTGTATCACAAGCAGTACCCCTTCATGGGGACGTTAATTTTTTTTTAATGTAGGAAGCATGCTATAAAAGTGGGTGATGCCTTAGGAAGCATTCACCCAATATCCCGTCTCTGCTTCAGCAAGGATGATGGTTCCCCCGAGCCTTCACTCCAGCCAGACTCCTCTGCCACAAAGTGACATTAGGCTTGGACCCTTTACATATGTCAGAGGAGGCTGGCTGAAGTGTAGACCATGGGTGCACTGCTATAACCCATGGCATGGTTAGAGGTTACATACTTCAGCATTCTTCTGTTTCCTTTTCTCTATGGAGGTGGGAAACATTGAACATCAGGGAGGGGTTCACTGATTGGTCCCTTAATTGATCTCCAGGCATTATGAAGACATCGCTCTACATCCTTCAGGCTTATAGTAAGCCTTAGGAGGAGATCTATGTTATGTTGTCTGAACATTAAGGCTACTTACACACCAAGACGTTGCGTTTTAGGGGACGTTATGGTCGCATAACATGCCCCTAACGCAACGTATGGTGGTGTTGAAGTTGGATGTCAGATTGAGCTGCATTATGCAGCTTTCAAAGCAGCAGGTTAGTGATAGGAAGTCTGGATCTTTTTAAGGATTCGGATCATTTGAATCGGATCATTGAAAAGATCCGGATCTTTGAACCGAATCATTTGAATCATTTTACTAGGGAAGCAGACTGGGTGAAATGACTAGCAGGACAGGACTTTCCCTGCACTGTACATTCTGTATGTTCCTGTTTCTTCCAGACAGACATCCACTGTGAACCGAATCTTTCATTGTGATGATCCGGATGATTTGACTCACAAAAAAGATCCGGATCAAATGAACGATTCGTTCATGGTCCGGACAACACTACAGTCCTACCATGAGTCTCTGCAGTGCAGTGAATATTAATCTCCTTCTCCAACATTACTGTGCATGTGCAAGCAGTCTAACGCTGCTTAGCCCAGTATAATGTACAGTATGCTGCACTTTCTCAGAACGTGCAGCGTTACAATGTAACGCAACATGGGCACTGTGAACAGCACAATTGAATTTACAGTGCTGTGAGTTAGGCTGCGTTACTGGCTGCTGTAACGTGGGACTTTAACGTCCCACTGTGAAACCAGCCTTAGTGGATACAGAGCAAAGATTACTTATATTAGGTAGATATGGCCATATGTAGATAGAATGAGTGTCATTTATGCAAACTCGGGTAGTTACTCACATGTTACTCACAACGCATAATGGATTTTTAAAGTGGACCTGAACTCTTGCACAGGACAGAAGGAAAACCGAGAAATGCACCCTGTATGTATATAGAGAGTTTAGTCTGTCTAATTCCCCCTTATCTGTGATTAATCTCAAGTTGTAATTTGATCTCTCCCCTTGTCAGCTGATTGCTACGTCAGATAAGCTTGTTTGAAAGCACAGGCTATGTCTGCTTCCATGAAAGCAGGAAGTAGACACACTGCAGATTTATTTCAGGATTTGTATCAGCTGTAACAAAGAAATGTTTTTCTGTAAAGGTTATTATGCTGTTGCTCATCTTTTAGAGCAGAGAGGAAGTTCTGAGTTCAGGTCCGCTTTAAGTTCTGACTCGCTATTTACATACAGCAATCACAATTAAATAAATATAAGTTTACAAGCAATTTTCTAGAATATCAAATAAAACTATATGGTATAAATACTAAAGGAATACTCAAAAAGGTTTATTTATTTTCTTTTAATAGCAATTAGTGTTTCTTATTTGGTTGTCAAAAAAAAAAAATTCCTGACATTTTTGTGGATGCAGTTTTACTCCTTTTCCATTGTGTATAGTATGGAAGGAGTCACTACTCAGTAGTCACTACTCATTCCTACTTCTTTGGTATTTGGGGACCTCCATCAGCAGCCTCCTTATGGCAGCTGTTTTATGGAGACCGTCTCTCTGGTGGTGATCCAATCGTTTTTCCACCTTTTTGTCTCTGAATGGCCAGATGTTTAGAGAGAGCCAGACCACCACATCCTACAGTGTTCACTGCTGGCTCCGCCTCTGCACTGCCTCACATACACATGCCCCATGTGGTTGCCAGGGTAACGTGGGCATGAGGCGGCGTCACTACTAGACCGATTCCTGCAAGATTTCATGCTGAAATCCATTGGAAATCTGCCTGAGGTGTATGGGCAGCTTCGATCAGTGAAACAGAGAGATCTGTCTCTTGATTTAAACTGCCCATACATCCCTAGATGTATGGCCACTTTTACCCACATGCTGTAAACACAGGTGCTATGCATGTACTCACAGGTGCTATACATGTACTCACAGGTGCTATACACGTACTCACAGGTGCTATACATGTACTCACAGGTGCTATACATGTACTCACAGGTGCTATACATGTACTCACAGGTGCTATACATGTACTCACAGGTGCTATACATGTACTCACAGGTGCTATACATGTACCCACAGGTGCTATACATGTACTCACAGGTGCTATACATGTACTCACAGGTGCTATACATGTACTCACAGGTGCTATACATGTACTCACAGGTGCTATACATGTACTCACAGGTGCTATACATGTACTCACAGGTGCTATACATGTACTCACAGGTGCTATACATGTACCCACAGGTGCTATACATGTACTCACAGGTGCTATACATGTACTCACAGGTGCTATACATGTACTCACAGGTGCTATACATGTACTCACAGGTGCTATACATGTACTCACAGGTGCTATACATGTACTCACAGGTGCTATACATGTACCCACAGGTGCTATACATGTACTCACAGGTGCTATACATGTACTCACAGGTGCTATACATGTACTCACAGGTGCTATACATGTACTCACAGGTGCTATACATGTACTCACAGGTGCTATACATGTACTCACAGGTGCTATACATGTACTCACAGGTGCTATACATGTACTCACAGGTGCTATACATGTACCCACAGGTGCTATACATGTACCCACAGGTGCTATACATGTACCCACAGGTGCTATACATGTACTCACAGGTATACACAGGTGCCATAAACGTACCCACATGCTATGCACACAGGTGCTATACATGTACACACAGGCGCTATTATCATTATTATTTAGTATTATTTAGTATTTATATAATGCCAAAATCTTTTGCCGTGCTTTTAGAGAGTATACATAGTCATGTCATTACCGTAACTGTCCCTCGATCTAATCCCTACCATAGTCATTTGTTCAAGTAACTTATCCCATGTTTGTGGGATGTGGGAGGAAACTCCTGTACCCAGAGAAAGCCCACACAGATATGTTGATAACATACAAATTACCTGTAGTCAGTGCCCTGGCTGGGATCTTGGGGCCCAGCACTGCAAGACGAGAGTGTATCCTCTCTACACCACAGTGCTGCCCAGATGGTCAACGAGATGCTAGTCATTTTGCGTGGACTCTGATTTTTATTTTTATTTCATGTAGCTCACAAATAGACCAGTTATTAATATGATTGATCCAATTTCAAGCTGCATAGATTTGTATAACGAGGAACATAAAATTTGCATCATTCCTAATTTCTTAACCTCTCACTGACCATTTCCCGTATGCGGTTTAAACAGAATTCTGTTAAAATTGCTGCTTAAATGCTTTTTAATATTTCACTCTCCTAAATCCATCCATTGCAGAAGCAGCAGTTGCCGACTCCTACTCTAGGCAATATTTGCTTGCTGGGTGCTTAACAAATCTGTCCATTGCAGGACTCGGATTACAATATATAGATTTAGTTTATACCCCTTTTGTATGGAACCAGCAGCTGTGAACAATCTAGTAGCAGCTGCTAACATTCTACTGGCTCACTTAGAAAGCCTGCAGACCAGGAAGCCCTGATTTGCAAGCATGCTGAGTACATTCCAGCGCTGATCAGCCTTTCACTCAAGAGACCTTTATGGAAAAAAATGTCCTACCTTCTCCGGAACAAATACTATTTTTCTGTATCTTGATATCTCAGCAACCATCTGATTAGGAAATAGTAGTAAGAAAAAAACAAAAAAACAAAACAAAACAATTCTCAAACACAACTGTGATTGTGCCGGAACTACGGATTAAAAAGCCTATTCAGATATGAGCCTCGAAGGGATGCTTATCTCCGTGATTCTTTTTAGGCGTGAAATGTTTTACTGAGCAAAACAAACTTTTCGTTTTAGTTCTGGACAGAGTGAGGAAGGGTCAAAATCTATTTCACATTTACAGTAGCAAGGAAAAGTATATGAACCCTTTGGAATTATATGGATTTCTGCACAAATTGGTCATAAAATGTGATCTGATCTTCATCTAAGTCACAACAATCGACAATCACAGTCTGCTTAAACTGATACCACACAAATAATTAAATATTTTTATGTTTTTATTGAACATACCACGTAAACATTCACAGTGCAGGTGGAAAAAGTCAACCCCTAGACTAATGACCTCTTCAAGAGCTAATTAGAGTGAGGTGTCACCCAGCTGGAGTCCAATAAATGAGATGAGATTGGAGGTGTTGGTTACATCTGCCCTGCCCTATAAAATCACACCTCAGTTTTGTGTTTTTTCTTTTCCCAAGAAGCATTGCCTGATGTGAATGATGCCTTGCACAAAAGAGCTCTCAGAAGACCTATAATTAAGAATTGATGACTTGCATAAAGCTGGAAAGGGTTATAAAGGTATCTCCAAATGCCTTGCAGTTGATCAGTCCATGGTAAGACAAATTGTCTATAAATGGAGAAAGTTCAGCACTGCTGCTACTCTCCCTAGGAGTGGCCTGTATAGATGACTGCAAGAGCACAGCACAGAATGCTCAATGAGGTGAAGTAGAATCCTAGAGTGTCAGCTAAAGATTTACCAAAGTACCTGGCATATGCTAACATCCATGTTAGTGAATCTATGATGTAAACCACTAAACAAGAATGGAGTTCAGGGGAGGATACCACAGAAAATATTCTGTAGACAGATGAAAGCAAAGTTGAGTTGTTTGGAAGAAACGCACAACACCATGTGTGGAGAAAAAGAGGCACAGCACACCAATATCAAAACCTCATCCCAACTGTGAAGTATGGTGGTGGCATCATGGTTTGGGGCTGCTTTGCTGCATCATGGCCTGGATGGATTGCTATCATCGAAGGAAAAATGAATTCCAGAGATTATCAAGACAACTTAAAAGGACTCCGAGCAGTGCAGAAACTATGGAAAGATGCATATCATTTTAAAGCTCTCTTTCTCCTCTTTCCGATGATATATAAACCGCTGCCCTACGCCTTTTAGTTTTCGCTATTTTCGCGATTGAAATTGCCGCGGGCGCGATTTCAATCACAAAAATAAAGAAAACTAAAAGGCGTAGGGCAACGATTTAGGTGTTGCCAGAAAGAGGAGAAAGAGAGCTTTAAAATGATATCCATCTTTCCATAGTTACTTGTATTACACAGGCCGACTTTTTCTGCTGAATAGAGCTGCTGACACTGGGGAAAGTGTCGTCCTGTGTAATACAAGTAACTATGGAAAGATGGATATCATTTTAAAGCTCTCTTTCTCCTCTTTCTGGCGACACCTAAATCGTCGCTCTACGCCTTTTAGTTTTCTTTATTTTCGCGATTGAAATTGCGGTCGCGGCAATTTCAATCGCGAAACTAGCGAAAACTAAAAGGCGTAGGGTGGCGGTTTATATATCATTGAAAAGAGGAGAAAGAGAGCTTTAAAATGATATGCATCTTTCCAAAGTTTCTGCACTGCTCGGAATCCCTTTAAGGCAGTCTGTCCACCAGCTGAAGCTCAGCAGAAGATGAATGTTGCAACAGGACAATGACGCAAAGCATAGAAGTAAATCAACAATGGAATGGCTTAAACTGAAGGAAATATGCCTTCTGGAGTGGCCCAGTCAGAGTCCTGACCTCAACCCGATTGAGATGCTGTGGCATGACCTCAAGAAAGCGATTTACACCAGACATCCCAAGAATATTGCTGAACTGGAACAGTTCTGTAAAGAGGAATGGCCAAGAATTACTCCTGACCAGGCCCGGCCCTAGACTTTTTGCCGCCTGAGGCAATTTTCAAAGAAATCGCCGCCCCCCCCCCCCCCAAGCCGTGGGTGTGGGGGGGCCGCCCGAGCTGGAGGGGATAGCGGGCAGGAAGGGGGTATTGGGCCTAGCGGCGGGGAGGGGGGTCGGACCCCCCCCCCCCCTCCCTCGCCTGGGTCCCCCGTCCTCCGCTCCTATTCAGCTTTAAAAAGGTCCGTGCTGTGGCTGCAGCTATTTGTAAGAGGCAACGGGCGGGGATTACTCACCTCTTCCTCGTTCCAGGCCAGCGTGCACTCCACTGACGTCACTTCCTGCGACGTAGCAGGAAGTGATGTCAGTGGAGCTCACGCTGACCTGGAACGAGGAAGAGGTGAGTAATCCCCGCCCGTTGCCTCTTACAAATAGCTGCAGCCACAGCACGGACCTTTTTAAAGCTGGAGGGGAGCGGAGGACAGGGGACCCAGGCGAGGGAGGGGGGGGTCCGACCCCCCCCCCCTCCCCGCCGCTAGGCCCAATACCCCCTTCCTGCCCGCTATCCCTTCCAGCTCGGGCGCCCCCCCACACACACGGATGGGCGGGTGCCGTCCCCCCAGAAGTGCCGCCTGAGGCAAAAGTTTCACCCCGCCTCATGGGCGGGCCGGCCCTGCTCCTGACCGTTGTGCACATCTGATCTGCAGCTACAGGAAACGTTTGGTTGAAGTTATTGCTGCCAAAGGAGGTTCAACCAGTTATTAAAACCAAGGGCTCACATACTTTTCCCACTTGCACTTTGAATGTTTACATGGTGTGTTCAATAAAAACAGGGAAATAGTTAATTATTTGTGAGTTCACATAATTTGTCTTGCTACTGTAAATGGCTGTATCTGTTTGTATTAACACTTTTTTTCTACACTAGAGATGAGCGGAAAATTGTCCTAATATGCAGATCTTCACTAAACCAGGAAGTAGAAACTACACTTTCTAGTAAAAGCCAATTAGCTAATTGAAGGGTATCTAAAGTGATGTGCAACATAATGAGTTAAACATGTGTAAAGTCCTCATAGTACTTGGAACTGGACTGTTTTTTTTTTTTTTTTTGTCACCGAGGGTTAAGAATCTAGGGCTCTATATGACATTTTCTCTGCAGTTGTAACAAACAGCAACACTTATGCTGGGGATACACGATACATTTCTGTACCATGTATCGACCAGCTGATCCAGCCAGCTGATAATATTCAGCTGGCCCGATCATGCCGCTCGACCCGCGCCCGCTCGATCCCCGCCGGCGGACAATGGCAGGGAATCGAGTGGTGATAAGGAAGCACCGGCGGGGACGAGCGGCAACCGATCTGCGCGGACGAGCGGGGATGCGCCGGCATCAAGCCGTTGGCTCGATCCGGCGCATAAAACGAGCCGTGTATGCCCGGCATTAATGATAACTAATTAGTCTGTAAAACGCTGTGTGGTTGAGAAACTAGGCCAGCCACCTTCAAATCCCTGTGTGGGTCTGCCTAAGCTCCGAGCCAACTAAGCATGTGCGGCTGCCGGCCGGAGAGGGAAAGACAGAACAATGCTGCTACTGCACCAACCGACTAACAAGTAAGTATGGCTACTGGATAAGGGTAGCCACTGGAATATTATAAGAGGTTGCCAGGAGTGGACTGGAGCCACACCAGCAGCCGGAGAGACTGGGCAGTGCAGCTTAGCTAGAGACAGCTTTTGGGGAGGAGCTCCACATGGTGCCTTTACGTCACGAATGCACCAGGTTTAGTATATTTTTTTTTTCTTTCCCTAGTTTTTGGTATCAAACTTGGTGTGTTTTATGGTTAGGTGCATCTCGTGGTCTGAATAATATGGTAATAGAAATAAGACCCTGGGATACTAGGTAAGTTCTGCATAGAAGTAGGACAGTAGACACATTTGCTTATCTGATCTGCTTAATTTCTCTTCAGATTTCCTTTGCCACAGATACGGTTAACTTATTGGTACAACAGCCATGATTTGGCAGCTCTCCTAAATACAACAGTCCAGCATCATTTTATTGCTGGAGCCTTGAAGGAATTAGTAATTAACAGGGCTTTGTGAGATGGGGGACTTGTTTTAACCACTTTATGCCATCCATTGAGGGGTTAAAATGGGTGCATGTGTGCTTTTGCGGCACGCGTGCATTACAACCGAAATGATTAAACATCCTACTAGCACTAATTAGTGCACAAATGGGTCATTTATAAATGTTAATTTTGCATTAGTGATTAAAGCAAAACTGAACTGAAAATGAACTGCTATCTATAGTCCTACTCCTAAATGGGATTTTTTAATTTTTTTAAAAAAAAGTACCAAAAAGTGGATGAAAAAGTACTATCAACATTTTTGGGGAGTATTTTCTTCTTTAGTGGTGGTATATAAAAGGTATTTTATTGACAAGTGTGAAAATATCACCCGGGAGAAAATTTGTGAGAAAAAGTAATGGGTCCCATACTTAACTTTATCTACATGAGCCACTATAAGTACCAAACTGTGGCAAAAATTGGGAACTGTAACGATTGGTGTAGCAAACAGAAGTCTGGTTATTGTGTGATCTGCAGTATCACCAATAAATCAATCAGACACTATACCTGATTATATGGTGATCTGCAGAATCACCAATAATGCAAGTATAGCTAACAAGGTAATGGCAAGTGTGCAGTGCTTGGTGCAACAGTAATACTGATTAGTTTTGGCAGAATCTCACCAGAGAAGCTGGTGGGTACTATCAGTAAGGAACCTCACCAGTGGTAGTAAGTAAGGGCTCCCTGGTGAGTAGAGTGGTCAGACAGATCGGTTCGGCAACAGACAGGAGGATACAGTACAGAATCGACAGGCAGAAGGATAGAGGTATTTCAGGCAGAGTCAGCAACAGGATCAGATGGGCAAAAGTACAGAATCTCTTAGCGTAAGAGTGGTCAGAAGAGAGCCAGAGTCATACAAAGATAATCAAGCAATAATAACAGTAGTAATAACAATTCCTAGTCTTGTGTGAAATCCCTGGATTCCTCCCAGATCAAAGCACACTGGAACTATCTAAGATCTGAGTGCTCACACGAAGCATTCGCAACAGCAGACAGTTTGCAAGTGATTCTCGGAGGCTTAAGAAGCGGAGGAGACCCCTCGGCCACGCCCACACCATTCAGCCAATCCGAGCTGCCGAGAGTCTCCTCTGACCTCAGCCGACCGGCAGGTCAGCTGACGCTCCTCCTCCCCGCATAAAGGTCCTGTCTGTGCGCCCGCGTGCGTGACAAAGCCACCCTATGAGCCACTGACAATCCCCTCGGCGTGCTAGATGCCGGAGAGACAGGGGAAACGCCTGACAGGGTTACCGAAGCAGCTGCGGGGGCATCCTGACCGCCCGCAGCTGCATCTCCACAGAATGTTACAGGAACCTCCTGTATATACAAGAATTGCTGACACTCTTTTAGCACTTTGTTTCCTGTCAGACTCAAAGCAATTGAGAGCTGCAGGGCACGCTTAGTAGGCCACCATAGAGCAGAGTCTTGCTCTAGGACTAATGGCTCCAGCCAGGATCGAACCTTGGTCTTCTATGTTATCTTAGTTCACAGAACAAAGATTTACAGGAGAGTTTAATCACGTCAGTTCCATGAAGGGGGTGTTGTGTACTAAGCTATGCAGATATTTAGCAGATCTATGCAGAAAGGCCGAAGATGTCGGCAAAATTCCTTGTAAAAAGACTGTTAGATGAATGTTTTGCTCTTGTTTTTTAACAGGAAGATAAAAGTTGAATGGTATTGTTCACCCTCTTATCCAGCATCGGCCATAACAGATGTTGGTATAAACAAAAAACCACCAATGTCTAGACTTATCTGAAATGAGAAGCTGATAATTCGCACGTTGCATACCATAGTTTGAAGTTTTGCTGAGGCCAGTATTTTTATTAGGAGAATGTATCCACACTGACTGTACACTTTTATATTATATTACAGAAGGTCGTGTCTGAGCAAGTGTGTTATTTGTAGTCTTGTCAGATTGTAGGATTCTTTCTTTCCCTCGCCCACTCACTCAAGAAAACTGCAGCCCTTGGATTGTAGCTTTTAGTTGTACAGTAACTAACTGGAAAACTTGCCTGACTTAAAGTATACCTGTAGGGGAAAAAAGTGCCCCAAGTACTTACCTACCTCAATAGAGGGAAGCCTCTGCATAATCCAGAGTCTTCCCCCATCTTCCTCCACCTCACTGTTTCAGCGCCAGGATCCCCCGAACCTCCTCCACAAAGGCTTGTCAATGGGAGCCAGCCTTACTGCACAGGACAGCTCATGTCTGCGCTGTTGCACGGAGCTGCACGGGATTGGCTTTTTCCACCGGGCATGAGCATAAGCCATGCTACTGTGCAGGCCTGAGCTGTCATGCACCTGCGCAGTGTGGCCTGAGTACTGGAATATACAGAGCTCCTATCACAGGTTCTGCAGAGCTGCATATGGAAGGATCCGATAGCAAAGCTTGAGGAGAGCTGAGCTCAGTGTCAAATGCATTATGACTTGAAGTGAACCTGAGGTGAAAATAAATTGAGGAGATAAACAATATTATTTATGCTTCTACTCCATTTATGCTTCTACTCCACTACTACTTCTACTTGTGAACCAAGCCTCATTATGGATCTCCATTGGAGATGGAGATCCATAATGAGGCTTGGTTCACAAATAGGAAGTAGATGGTTAGAGTAACAGCGAAGTTTGGAGCGCAGCACCGTACGGAAGCGAAATTAGCATATGACGTATTGATAAGTGTCTCCCACACACTCCGGGGACAGCCTCAGATGAGTCATAGACGACGAAACTAGTAAGGCGGAGCTTCCGTACGAGTGTGAGCTGGGAGACACGCTGCAGATGAATACGGACGCTACGACTTGATGTTGAGCGCCTGCACAGAAAATCACTATACAAAAACAAATCGATACTCGCCCAAAAGTAGGGATCAACCAAAGGTTTCCCATGTCCTCCTCAAGACCACCGCCACTCCCTAGGACCCTCTTGAAGATCACGTCAGCACCCCTCTCAATGTGTGATCATAGCCACACCTGTAGCATGGATCTATGGATGAGTGGCTCTGGCTTGCACACAGACAGGCCATGCTTGTGTAGGTGTAGCACGGCTGCGCTCATATATGGTGAAGAATGCGGCCAAGTGGACCCATCTGAGTGCAGCAATGTGGGAACCAGTAAGACTTTGTTGTCCCTCCTCCCTGCTCCGTAGCACTAGATGAGTGATGCATCTGTGTACAGCACTTGCCCCGAACTGTGGTCTGTGGGATCAAGTCCTAATACCTGCAGGTAACAGTCCTCATATGAGTGTTTTAGTGTATGAGCGAACAGCAGGAACTGTGCTGATGACTGCAGTCAAAGGTTAACCTTTCAACAACTCCACTTTGTTCTGATCTGATCTAGGTGAGGGCTGGAATATTTTGCCATCTAATAGAAATGTTTTTAAAGATTTAATCCATAAAGGCTGGATCCGCCTATGGTCCCCAGTTTTTCTCATTGTCCTCTAACCTAAATTAATCAAACCCAAATGTTTATTCTAAGACCGAACAGTGATGGGTGTCAATGGAGTGGACAATGGCATGCCCTCCTAATTCCTGTCAAGCATATCTTAAAGGGCTAATTTCACTATCCTTCTGAATTGAGTGGTGTTTACAGCCTCTTGCATTGACTCAGAGACCACAAGTCACCTAACCAGCTTGACAAGGATGATTACATCCACCTCTTCCCAGTTTGTATAATCCATCAAGATTGTGGAGTAAGATGTTTAAAAACTTGTATTTTATTTATAAATGCCATAAACTGACTTATTGGACCTTAAGGTGCCAACACACCTGAAATTAATGTCCGCAATCAGGATCAAGCTGTACCTGAACTATACCCTGCTGTTGGAACTTTTTGAATGACCTGAGGAAGCTGTGTGTTCCTGCGAAACACATTTTCTTTTAGTATGTTAATAAATTATACTTAATATATTGGCTACATCTCTTCTGAGAGGTAAACCAAGCGAATCCTTTCTTTTAAACTGCTTTTAAGTCTTTTATCACACATTTTGGGTGCCTCCTATTATCTGCCATTATGATTCACCTTACTTAGAAGGTTGAAGTTTTGTAAGCATCGTTTTTCATACTACCACTTTACAAAGATGTCAGCACAACACAAATGTGTGAAATAAAAAATTCTGTACCGCTGCAACACCAAATGTGTGTGCTCGTTCCCTCTGTCTATGTAACGCACAAATGACCTGCTTTACAAATCCCTGCTTGGCTGGGACCATTGAGCTTTCCTTGACAAACTCTGATATGGATTTGCATAGGACTTTGGAAAAGGCTGGCCCCAGGGCTGAATGGAGCCTGGCAATGAACTGAATGGATTAGAGTGGAGACAGTCAAATAAAAGAATCCAGCAGGAAGGTGGCTCAAGTAATCAAAACAAAGCAGCGTAAAGAAGCAAATTAGTAAAACTAGAACATGTTCCACATCATAAACACACTGATCTGGATTTTATGTGCGTTCTAATTATAAATAACTGCTGACCATTCTAAATTGCTGCAGTCTGATTAGGTAATCACTGGCTTCTAGCGTTCATGTAGACCATGCAATAACGTTATTTATTTGTCTTTTAATAACACGGTGCCATCTGTTTTATGCTTTTAAAATGGAGTTCAGCTTCACAACACTAAACGTCTAGAGTCAGTGGTTTTATTTATTGTAAACTGTTTATTTTTCCTTTTTTTTTTTTTTTTTTTATATAGAAAAGTATTTTAAACTGCTGCAAAAAAAAAAATTGAAATGCCTACTAAGGGGCATGTTGGTAGAGCAGCGATAAGGCGGTGATGTGTACTTACTGGCATTTTTCATGTTTTTTTCTGCTTGCCATATTCTTTGTATTTCATTTTTATTGTTTTTGTTTTTTGTGTGTCTGTTTTTTTTTTGTTCTTGTTTTTTTGCTCTGCCTTGCCTGACAGGCAAGGTCTTCCTTATCTATTAACCATTGATGTCTTTCCACTTCTCCTCACTTCCATCCTGAGGGAAGTGATGCCAATGCAAGTTGAGGGGAAAGTGCCTATTGACTTGCTTCTCCAGGTGGTTATTGCTGTGCTATAAAGCTATTGTAATGTTTTGGGGTGGTGTTTTCCTGACTTGAAGTGGAGCTGTAAAGCATCAATCATTCTCTTTTTTTCAATTCAGGAAATTAGGGCTGGGCGAGCCCTACTGCGGTGCTCTGGCTGCTGTCCCATCTCTCTCCACCTCTGCTATTTGCCCCTCGGTCCCCACTGTTCTGTGTATGTCCTGGGCACTGTCCACATGCATGTGTGCAATGTCTTTGTGCGGGGCACATCAGTGCAATGCTTCCACACAGGCTTTAAAGGGAACCCGAGGTGAGAGGGATATGGAGGCTGCCATATTTATTCCCTTATAAACAATGCCAGTTGCATGGCTGCCCTGTTGATCTGGCATAAGTATTGTCTTGAGTCAAAACCCTGGAAATAGCATATGGCTAATCCAGTTAAACCTGAATTAGCTGAGTCAGAGTACCTGATCCACTGCATGCTTGTTCAGGGTCTATATCTAAAAGTATTAAAGACACAGAATCGGGAGGACTGCCAGGCAACTGGTATCGTTTAAAAGAAAATCAGTATGGCAGCCTCCATATCCCTCTCACTCTCTGGTTCCCATAGGCTGGGAAGGCGTTGCATGGGAGCAGGTGGTGTGCCCATTGCACATCACCAAGGAGAAAGGAAACAGACAGGCACTTCCAGAGCAGTGAAGAGAAGGGGTGGACCATAGAAGAAAGGAAGATCTTTTTTGATACGTATTCATTTCATACTGTACAGTACCTTTACACATTTTAGCACCACAGCCCAATTCTTGTTCGGATATCTTTTTGTAGTTTAGTAAATGCAAAAGTTAGATACTTACCTTAGTAGAGCAAAGCCTCTGGATGATCTAGAGCAGCATTGGGCGAACTACGGCCTGCAGGCTGTATCTGGCCTGTGCGCGCTGTGAATCCAGCCCACTGCTGGATCACCGGACCTTCCTCCCTGCAGATTTGTGGGCGGGCAATAAAAAGAGGGATAACTCGCCTAATCACCGCTTCCAGCATTGGGTCTCCATGGCCACAACCCCGCGTAATACAATGGCATGTTTTGCCGGTGTGTCATGTGGCACCACTGTTGCCATGGAGACCCAATGCTGGAAGCACCCATTAGCTGAGTTAACCCTCTTCTTATTGACGTAGAGGCACACACTCTTCCCCACAATGCACCTGACCTGGGTGCCGCCATGGACTTAATGTTATTAGGTCTATGGCTGCGCAGCAGTGTAATTTGTGTGCTGCTGATCGCTGGAACCCAAACTACTTCTCCCTCCAAGTTTCAACGACTCAGAGGGAGAATAATAAATAAACACTACCCGGAATAAGAGTGGCAGCAGGGTGAGCAGTGATTCAGCTCACCCTGCGCCAAAGTGACCGGGCATCGATAATCCATGTACTCCTTCTTATCGCCCGCTCGCAACTCTGCAGGGAGGGAGAGTAAAGTAAAGGACTGCGATGTGCAGGACAGCCCGCTTAAACTATGCCCAGGCCAGATCTAGAGCCCTCTGTAATCCTCATCCACTCCACCACTGCTTACCAGCACCCTCTTCTTCTTCACGGCTGTGCTCCTGTCTGTGTATGAGTGTGGCTGCACTGTGCAAGCACAATAATGGCCTGTCCCATAGCACAGAGCTCCTCGTGTACAGAGGAAAAGCTGTGCTCCAGCAGCACTGTGTGATTGCACGGGCTCTGCTTGCGTTCATAAATTGTAACATGGTCACTGCTACATGGGTGGGAGTGCCGCCACGTGAACATATTCAGCAAGCTTTTGTCTATGTTCAGAGGGTCCCCAGTACATGCGCGCACACACACACACACACACACACACACACCCATCATCCCCCCAACCTAAAAAGCTGATTGACCCGAGTATAAGCCGAGTGAAGGAAATACAGCAGCTATAAAAAAAAATTATGATTTTATTTAGTACTTATATAGTGCTGTCATCTTCCACAGTGCTGTACAGAGTATACGCTCACCTAAAGGATTATTAGGAACACCTGTTCAATTTCTCATTAATGCAGTTATCTAATCAACCAATCACATGGCAGTTGCTTCAATGCATTTAGGGGTGTGGTTCTGGTTAAGACAATCTCCTTAACTCTAAACTGAATGTCAGAATGGGAAAGAAATTTTGAGTGTGGCATGGTTGTTGGTGCCAGATGGGCCGGTCTGAGTATTTCACAATCTGCTCAGTTCCTAGGATTTTCATACACAACCATTTCTAGGGTTTATAAAAAATAGTGTGAAAAGGGAAAAACATCCAGTATGCGGCAGTCCTGTGTGGCAAAAATGCCTTGTTGATGCTAGAGGTCAGAGGAGAATGGGCTGACCGATTCAAGCTGTTAAAAGAGCAACGTTGACTGAAATAACCACTCGTTACAACCGAGGTATGCAGCAAAGCATTTATGAAGCCACAACATGCACAACCTTGAGGCGGATGGGCTACAACAGCAGAAGACCCCACCGGGTACCACTCATCTCCACTACAAATAGGAAGAAGAGGCTAAAATTTGCACAAGCTCACCAAAATTGGACAGTTGAAGACTGGAAAAATGTTGCCTGGTCTGAGGAGTCTTGATAGTCAGAATTTGGTGTAAACAGAATGAGAACATGGATCCATCATGCCTTGTTGGTGGTGGTGTAGTGGTGTGGGAGATGTTTTCTTGGCACACTTTAGGCCCCTTAGTGCCAATTGGGCATAGTTTAAATGCCACGGGCTGTCTGAGCATGGTTTCTGACCATGTCCATTCCTTCATGACCACCATGTACCCATCCTCTGATGGCTACTTCCAGCAGGATAAAGCACCATGTCACAAAGCTTGAATCATTTCAAATTGGTTTCTTGAACATGACCATGAGTTCACTGTACTAAAATGGCCCCCACAGTCACCAGATCTCAACCAAATAGAGCATCTTTGGGATGTGATGGAATGGGAGCTTCGTGCCCTGGATGTGCATCCCACAAATCTCCATCAACTGCAAGATGCTACCCTATCAATATGGGCCAACATTTCTAAAGAATGCTTTCAGCACCTTGTTGATTCAAAGCCACATAGAATTAAGGCAGTTCTGAAGGTGTAAGGGGGTCAAACACCGTATTAGTATAGTGTTCCTAATAATCCTTTAGGTGAGTGTATTGTCACTTAACTGTCCCTGAGAGGGGCTCACAATCTAATCTCTACCATAGTCTTATGTCTATGTATGTATCGTATAGTGTATGTATCCTAGTCATGGCATGTTTATTGCAAATCATGTTGTGCCTGAATATGTATTTAAGTTTGTCCAACATATGATTCTCCCAGGGAGCGCTGGATGGAAGGGGTGCAAATTCAGGCAGGGCAAAGGTAATGCAAAGTGAATTATGTTGCAGATTCAGATCTGCCGAACAGCAGAGCGATGCACAGTAGAGCGTTCACTCACCACTCCGCTGCCACAACCAGGATTACTCTTCATCTTTTCGGTCACAGTCTCATCTATATGACCTCCTGCAGTGGTGCATGTAAAGAAAGGCACCACTAGAGATGCGACACAGCGACAGGCAATTTGTGGTACACAATCTCTGTGGCACAATTGTTGCTAATTGCTGTTAACTAAAAGGTTGGTGGTTCAACCCCACCCAGGCATGGCCTTGCCTTTTGTGTTCAACAGTTGTCCGAAGAGAACCCCAGATAGCCATGTAGATTCATCTCTCTCTCTCTCTCTCTTTCTCTTTTTCTTTCTCTCTCTCTCTCTCTTTCTCTCTCTCTCTCTTTCTCTCTCTCTCTCTCTCTCTCTCTCTCTCTCTCTCTCTCTCTCTCTCTCTCTCTCTCTCTCTCTCTCTCTCTCTCTCTCTCTCTCTCTCTCTCTCTCTCTCTCTCAATCCGGCAGAATTCCGACATTGCCTGCAAAATTCTGCTGGTATCCATTGATGCCATTGAAGTGAATTTTCAGCTTAAAACCATCAAGTCCTAGAGAGAGAGAGAGAGAGAGCGAGAGAGCAAGCTCATTTTTCTCTTGGGTATATCACAATGGTACATGCTAGGCTGGCTTCAGCATGTAGTGTTGGTGGTGGTATAGCGGTTAAGATAGCTATCTACCATGCTCTCAGACCTGGGTTCAATTCCCGGCCAAGGTATGTGTAAGCTGGCTTTTGAAAGCCTACAAATCTTTAAGCAAGCTTATTTTTCTCTAGGATATATCATAATGGTACATGCTAGGCTGGTTTCAGAATGTAGTGTTGGTGGTGGTATAGCGGTTAAGAGAGCTATCTACCAAGCACTCAGACCTGGGTTCAATTCCCTGCCAAGGTATATAAGCTGGCTTTTGAAATTCTACAATTCCCTGGAAGATGAGCGAGAGAGGGGAGGGTTACACTGCCTGATGTTGTAAAGCAGTGTAGGCATGTAATTGAACATTGAATGAGATTTGTGACCTTAAAATAGGGGTCTATGTGAAATCTAGATTTTTGCCTGGGACTGTTGTGTATTTCACTCAATGATGTTTTTTCCTTCAGGTATTAGATCCCTTGAAACATGTTTTCTATCATTTTTCCAACCAGTAGAAATTTTTCTAAATTTTTAAGTTCGCCTCCCCATTGAAGTCTTATTGCGGTTCGCGAAAGTTCGCGCAAACCGAACCTTCCGCGAAAGTTCGCGGTAGGGGTTCGCGAACTGAAAATCGGAGGTTCGCGAC